>NC_068359.1:123160224-123300841 GCF_020536995.1 Dreissena polymorpha | reverse complement strand
GTCCCTGCCTAGAGTGTTATATGGGTTTTCTCTTTATTTGACTTAAATTGGTCACATAGTTTTTGGATGCACTTGACCAAGATTCAAACTCGACCTAGACATTGTCATTATATACTTTTTGACCAAGTTTCATCAAGATTGGATAAAAGTTATTAATATTTAGACTCTAATTTGGTAACGAGCTAAATGTTGACAATGCACACCGAATCCCAAAGACCACTTCATGCGATCACAATTAATAGCTTCCTAAAGAACTTCATCTCAATTTGTTCAGTTTTTCACATCATATCTGAAATTACTGTATATTACCATAAAATAACTGCCATATTTCTTTCTACATAATACATGCAACACAATATGTATGTATCTCCCTCAAACTTATTTTTAACAAACAAACAGTATATATATATAGATCAAACATTCACCACTTAACAATAAAATTAAATGCATTATAACTTACAACGGATAAAATTTGTCCTTAATGCCATTTGTTAGAGATATCACATTTTAATACATTTACATACAAAAGAGCTGTCACAGAAGAGACTTGAAAGGTACGATATTTGTGTCAATATTTCATTATATTGAGTTGTTGGCATAGAGCCGTTTAGCCATGCATGTGTGAAGACTTCACCAGGTTCTGCTTTTAGCCTACTTAATATGTGCTGTGTCTTTGTCAAGATTTCACCAGATCAACTGTGTACGCCATGCATACCAAGTTTTTGTAAAGATATCACCATATTCTTCCCTGCGTATGCCGGATGTGCCAGCCTGTAGGCGTGACGTTTCCACTGTGTCTCCGTTGTGTTGATGATCAGTGTCCTGTGTCCGAGTCTTCTTTGGCGCGTAGCTTCATACGATTTTCTCGTTCTTCCCTGTGGAGTACAAATGAAACAAATCTCTTAGTTAACCAAAAGCTAAGTAGTCCATTTCTGTTCTTCCCCTGTGGACAGAACAGAATTAAAAATAATTCCACTTATACAACTTGACAAGTAACTAACAGAGATTCCTTCAGTTTTCTGTTAGACCAAGGTTTTTTGTCCAAAGATTTTAGGTAATATATTTGATCATGTTATGATGGGTTATTAATAACTTATTATTTACCACTTGGCTATTCCTGGTACTTATACCTTGTTTGTTGTATGTCTTTTGAAATAAGGGTTTAGTAACATACAGCATTAGATCTTGCATGTCTCTTGCTTTTAATCTATTTTAATTACCTCAAACATTGGTTAGGATTTTTTTACAATACTATATTGTTTAATATTAGCTTGCTTGTTTCTGGTTTTAGGCACTTTAAATTCCACTGTATCTAGCAACAAAATAGAATAGTTGTTCAGAGTACATCTACTTTCATGCAAATAAAATGTTTCCGTCCTATCTGCACTACTTAACACATAAAGGGTGTGATGGCGTATTGGATATAGTGTCAGAAAGTCAAGGTTCAAATGCCCACTCTGGGAGTGTTTCTTCCCCATAAATCACAAAGCACTGATTCTACTACCCAGGACAATGACTCAAGAGTGTTTCAATAAGCCTTTTATGCTTTCTATGCAAATGAGCTAAACTAAATAGGTTTAAACTAAAGGCAGCCCACTTACATGGCCAGCCTCTCTACTTACATGGCCAGCCTCTCTACTTACATGGCCAGCCTCTCTACTTACAAAGCCAGCCTCTCTACTTACATGGCCAGCCTCTCTACTTACATGGCCAGCCTCTCTACTTACATGGCCAGCCTCTCTACTTACATGGCCAGCCTCTCTTGTTCAGCACTCATAGCATTGTCCACCCTGACCTTCACCTCAGACAGCATGATGGCCTGACCAAATATCTTGGCCTGAAAATGGGGTTGGTGCAAATTAAGGTAATGGTCAATTTTTAGCAAGAGTTTAATGCCATGATGACCTGGCGTGATAAATTAAGTTTCATCAATGAAATGTGTAGTACCTAGTTACTGAGCTATGTACTTGTTGCAAGGTTTCATTGTGTGTGGTAACCTTATTCTGATTGTAAAAGTACAATGGGAGCATACTTCTGCTGAAAGGCTGGTCACTGTTGTAGGTTTTGGTCAGTTACTGATTTAAAGAACCTGTATAAACACATTCCAATATATACTGTTTTATTTCAATATCAGTTGTTCATATCAAGATAAGGAGATATTGCCTGAATTAGTGAAATATTTCAGCTTAAAACACCATATAAATGATTGTTATTCGCACATTTAAATTACCCGTGAAGCCTTTTATTTAAAGCACAATTCACAAACCCACACCCAGACTTATGAATGAAGACTGGACATAAGCTCCAGACAGAATACCTGTACATTTGAAAACTACAAACCTACCTCCCCATTATTGAAGTAAGTGATTGCCTTCTTTACAGACTCCTGGTTGCCCATCACACACCAGCCAACACCGTTGATACTCCGAGTCACAGGGTCCTGAAGACAATTAACACTTTACCAAGCAGATATGCACCTTGATGAATTTGTAGTGCCTTAGAACATCAAATAAAATTTAAGACTTTGTTAATCTATTTTTTTAAAGGCTACATTTCTAACAATGACATAATGACAAGCAACAAACAGCATAAAACCCGAGCAGACTGCAAGTCTCTCTGCGTATATGCTGGTTGCATATAGCCATTTTTATTTTGCTTCTGAGCTGGAAAGGGTTAAAGAAAATTATAGGCAGAAGAGTATCTCTATGCCCAAAAAGACGCCTGAATCAAATATTTGATGATACAAACTAATTTTAAAACTGGAAAGTCAGGACACAAAACAATCTTAAATAAGCCGAGTGCTTTTGAAGTTATTCATTATTTTTCTATTAGTACAAAACAACATACCAATCACTTAATGTCTGCCAATATAGAAATTTTCATCTTTCTAAAGCATGACTTGTTAATCTAAGCATTGAATCACCTTAGTAAAGCATAACCAAATCATATTTTAGTATGACCTCACCTTCATGGGGCCACTTCAAAACATATCTAGCATGGATTCAACTTCACCTGGCACCTCCACAAGGAATGTCATATACTTATCTCTAGCATGGATTCACCTTAATAAGTCATATCTTCTCCATATTTTTAGCATGAGCTTATCTTCATAAGGCATCATGAGTTCATCTCCTCCAGTTCGGACTCATTTTCATAGGTTATATTCCACTACATTAAATTGTATTCCTAAGAGGTCTATTTGAAAGTACATAGTGCCAATTTCTAAAAAATTCATTTTCTTGTGTGGTTAAAGCCACCCATGCTTTTATTGTAATTTCCTGTATACTATGTGGGTCTGCAACATTTTGGTGCATTTAATTGGGGACTACTTTGAAAGATGAATGTTAAGGTTGCGTTTATTGAAGTACTGTGCTTTTGCCCAAATCTCACTATCAAAATTTTACAGTTTTCTGAGGGTGCTTGCATTTGGGCGAATTATACCTACTAAAAGATTAGAGAGGGTTCCTTCATGTCTGCAATTATTGGAAGAGGATAGATCCAGCTTTTACATTTTAACAGACTTGCAAAATTTGTTTAACAGGAGAGGCAAGAAAAATTCTATGAAAGTTTGCAAGTTTACTATGGGGCTTGGAATTTGTCTTATCTTACCTTCATAAGGCATGTCTCCTCAACACTGCAGTCAGCATCCATCTCCAGCATGGACTCCAGCTTCTGTAGGGTTGCATTACCAGGCAGGTTGCTGATATAGATACACCGGTCTCGCTGCGAGGCAATCTGCATACACACGGAGGAGCATAGATCAGTACAGGTATATGTAGGGTTGCATTACCCGGCATATGTACATAAAACATAAGAATATTAATTAGATTTTAGGAAACACCAGGCTTCATGCATTTGTCTCCATAAGCCTGGGCAGTCCACAAAGACTAATATGCTTTTAAAACAGTTTCTGCTTTTATGCTATTTTTTGTTTCAAGCTTGCAGTGCCATTCTGGATTAGCCAGTGGGATAATAAGTTCGACACTTAAAGCGCTGTTTAAACATGCAATGCTTCATTTTATATTCATTTTATCTTATTTAATTCCAGAAATATATTAAATTTATCATATTGGTCACTGTAAGCAACATATCTTCTTAAAAGCTGTATTTACTCATGGCTAGGCATGTATTGCCTATTAAGTACATAAATACATGCAAAAATTAGAGAAAGAGGTCACACGTCAGCATAGGGCACCTACCTTTAGCCATGAAGGTGTGTCTGTGGTGGGTCGATCTGACCCAGTGATCATATTCCACTCTGCCTCAGACCATACACCTCTCCCTGGAACCTGACAAGTAATAATTTAAAACCTTTTTATCCTATTACCAGATGAAAATCGATAGTATAACAACGATCGTATAAACTTAACCTTTATACTATCGCTATTTTTAGACCATGGTTTTCCGATCTCTATCTTAAGAACACTATATGTTTCAATTGACGTCATAGCAAATGATGGCGTTGAAGTAAAACAAACACTTCGGAGTCAACTTGGAAAACCAGCGCTTTTTCTTTAAATTTTAAAGTATTTTTACTCTTTTTGAACGATAAACGACCCCAAAATAATAGGTAAAATAGAATATTATGTGAGTTTTGGATAAAGATCAAGTTTATCATGCTCGGCACGAACCATGTTAGCGCTCGGCAAGCCTCACGCTACATCGGTTCTAAGCCTCGCATGATAAACTTGATCTTTATCCAAAACTCACATAATATTCTCTATTTATTTTAGCTCTATTGTACCAAAAGCCTAAGGCTTATTGAAATACTATCAAGTTAATTTCCTGAGTAGAAGCAGTATTTCGTGTCTTTTTAGGAGAAAGAACACTCCCAGAGTAGGTATCGAACCAATTATCTCTCCCAGTTGCTAGGCAGACACAATACCCACTACAACCTGCCAAGTAATAGGTAGTAAATGTAATATCTAGGTTTTGTCCATGAAAATTATGATTTTTTTTTAACATTGATTATAGGTATGCATGGCTAATGGATAAAACAGTTTGGTCAGTGCATTTATAGGCTTATCATGTAAAGAAAACAATTTAAGACTTATACTAGTTAAGTTCCATTTGTCAAATGATTTCAATTCCTTTACAGTGTTGTTGGTTTTGTTAGATTTAAGTATGATTATGGTATTGTAAACAAAACCCATTGAAACAATCTTTTTTTTAACTACAGTAAAATATCATTTGGAGAAAATTCTTTATTACATAAACAAAAGGGCCATGATGGCCTTAACTTGCTCACCTGAGTTCAAGGTACAACAATTGTCAGTGACTTGACCTGTTGATCTATTTTTAGGCAAAAGTTCAAACATGGTGCAGATATTGTCCAAATGAGCATTCCGACAATGTTTCACATCAAAATTGTAGTCATTAAGGCGGGTTTCTAAATTTAACATATAAATTGTTGACCTAGTTTTTTGATGCAAATGACCCAGATAACAGTTTGGCCTAGAAATTGTCAACAAAATATTATAACCAAGTTTCAGGATTGAGTCATAAATGTAAATAAAAGAGAGTTAAAAAGGTTTTCTGAGATTTGACTTGGTGACCTAGTTTTTGGATGCATCTGACCAATAATTAAACTTAGCATAGATATTGTCATGGCTTTTGTAGTTGACCTAGTTTTTGGAAACCTGTGACCCAGATTCAAACTAAAAGTTGTAGAGGCACAGCTCACGAACCTCCATCATAAACATAGACTGACAAAAATAGCTCACCATGAACATTTTCTACAATGATATATTATTGCTTATTTAAGGAAATTTGAAACCATATTTCTCAAAATGACCAGTATATTCCAATCCATCAAAGATTGAGTCATGCACGTACCAACATATTAGTTATTTTTTGGTGAAGCTTATCAAATTATTTCAAAATATTGGACAGACAACTGTGCAAAAACAGAACTAAAAACCAATCAATGTGACTGTGTCTTTTGATAAATATATTGGGAAACAGAAAAAATGCAGTATCACTAACTGGTTCCCTTGAGGAAGCAAGCCATCTGAATGAGGTGGCAGAAGGAGAAACAAGTATTTTCAAACCAATAAATGTGCCTCTGTCGTTTGGTAAATTTATTACGAAACAGAAAAAATGAAATGACTCACTGGTTCCCTTGAGGAAGCAAGCAATCTGCATAAGGTGGTGAAAGGAGAGAGCTGGGAGCCGGTCCAGGGGGAAGTCAGTCTGGATACACTGGCTGTCCAGTGCTTGACCCACTGACCCTGTATCATATAAAGAGCCCATGGTTATGTTCTTTTTTTGTCCAGAAAACTGAAAACACCTTTATTCAATATCCAAATGAAAATTCATAAAAATAAGTGTTCACAATCAATCATTCTTATTTTACTTTGTGTCTTCTTTGCCAAATACTAAGGTAGATTTTGCATAAATCATCTTTTCAAATGTTTCATATTTGTAATTTGAAATAATGAGTTTTAAGGCTATACCTGGAATAAATAAAGTAAACTTGTTCTAAACTATTTTAACCATATCAGATCGGATACTTATGGTTATGTCATCCCATATTTTACTAAACTTGTACAGAAAATTTCTTAACTAATGCAATTAAATATGGTATAAATAACAACTTATGTTGGAACCTTTATATTTCTAAGCAAAACTTTATAAACAAACTTCTCCCAATAATGGACATGCCTGGTTTGCATGATAAAGGATCTGCAGAGCTCTCAGAAAACGAAGCTAAATGCACGCACATAAAGTGCCCTCCCATATTAGCCTGTGCAGCCCTCACAGGCTAATCAGGGACCACCATTTCCCTTAGACTGGATTGTTGTTTACAGGACACTTCCTTTCAACAAAAAAAAATCAATTATAGCGGTGTCTTTCCTGATCAGCCTGTGTATACTGAATAGGCTAATCTGGGACGACACTTTACGCACATGCATTAAGCCCCATTTTTCGCTAGCGCTGATCATATAAAGGTCAGTTTCTTGTCAATGTTTTATTGATTTTGTCTTTGCTTCCCTGTTGCCTGCCCTACCGGTGTGTCCACCCATGTTGGTCAGGTTGACCAGTAGACCCTGGGGCAGGTTTGCAGGCAGGTCACAGCAGCCAGGCCTCACCTTCTCACCCTCCATCTGAACCTTGTAACCTGAAACCACCGCAGTATTGGAGCTCCAGAAACCCACATAAGATTCACTTTTACTAACAATATTTTAGGCAATATTGCGGGAGATACATTTTTTAAACTCGATACATGCCATTTTATGATATTTTGTGTTTTAAGGCAGTCTTTTACAATTAGTAATACTGCAATATTTTGCAGGGATTTTAGATATTTAATTTTATGTTGTGAACTTATTCCACACGTTGAACAAATCTGTCTGTGTGGGAATGAATACAGTCAGCCTTTTGCAAGACATAAGCCTCTACTTTTAGTACTATAGCTTGCAAATAGTTTTATCCTATAATAGCATTTCAAACATGATAACATTATTAATAATTAATCAATTTCACAGTGACGAACACTTGTCATAGATGGTAATGTTTAGAAAAATCAGTAAAAATGATGTATTATCCATTTAATTTACATACCAGCTAACAGGAGATTGAAAAGTAAGTGGCAAGAATTCGGATGGTTTATGATGAAAATGTATGCTGTACACACCTAGACTCTTAGCCAGCTGGCTGTATATCTCCACCATTGGTCCCTCGTCCTGACTCTGACCTTGACCTTGGGCATGAAGGACGCACAGCGGGGATTTGCCTGCCACCACCCCTACCAGGCTGCACAGGCCTTCCTTACCTGACGACAAGTGGTATAAGAAATCATATTGAGTCTAGTTTAAACTGTATTCTGGGAAAACCAGGCTTAATGCATGTGCAAAATGGAAAATCTCAGAGTAACCTGCGCAGTCTACACACGCTTATCTAGAAAGACCATTTCAGGTTTTATGAAACTTTTTGTTAAAAGAAAGTGTCATCTAAATGAAAATCAAGTCAATTGAAAGTGTTTTCCCTGATTAGTTTGTGCTGACACATTCTATGAGAGGTGAATACACAATAGACTGACTGAAAAAAAAAACAACACCCATACATGCATAAGTAAAAATGCTGGGCACCACTGTCTGTTATGTCATTACAGTACAGAATTCGACATACTTTAATCAGTTGTTGACATTAAAGTGATATTATGCGCATATAACAGTATATGCTATGTTTATAGGTGTCTATCGCAACCGTTGTTTATTTTTGGTGTTTTAACTTCATATACACTTACATTTGTTAATGTAGCATCAACATACTAAAACAATATCCCAGAAATAATGCATTTGAATATCAACCGTACTTTTATTTTGACACCTGACGACACAAATGATTCAATGTAAGATGCGAATCTAAATTTAGTTTTAGTGCAGATTCGTTCATACGACACAAAGACACAATTTTGTTTTATGGATCATTTCGGCTTGGAGGACTGTACAGTAATGTAAAATATCGAATATAATATGTATTTTTTATAAACAACTGGAAGTAAGATGAGTTGTAGATAATTGGTCAGTAACCACATTTTAACTAACTAACTCTTTTGACCTGTTAATTATTTTCAGCTCAATTCAACAGTGAAAAATGCGCATCATATCACTTTAACACTACTGTGGTCATTATTGTTGGTAAAACAAAGTATTTACAAAAAAAGCATCAATTCATGATTTAAGGACATTTCTAGAGTGAGGTTTAACTGGTCTTACCAATATTATTGGCGCTGACATTTAGGCTATGTAGCATGGATTTTGATGAAAAAAGCTTGACCAGCTTTTTGGCACCATCATCTTCAATCTGCAAAAGTATTGGTTACATAATCTTGTATAGAAGCTTTGAATAAATATTACTAGGTTCTTGTGAATATCCTTAAGGATAGTAAATTGATGCATAGTGAAAACAGTTTAATTTTTGTACTTGTCTTTCAATTTATTTAGGTCTGTAGAAAGATCTATTGGTACCATCTTCTAGCCACATTCCAATGAGGATAATATCTTTTCAAAGCTCTAAAAAAAGTAAAAAAAAAACAAACAAACAAGAATGATGATGAAGTCAACATAAAACATAAAACAAGAGTAATGCATTGCGGGTGCCAACGCTCGACTGCAAGTGCAGTTTTTAATAAATGAAAGCTTGTCAGAAGAAAAGTTTTTTTTTATAGAGGTCAGAGTGACCTTTGACTTAGTGACCCCAAAATGGGTGCGGCGTGTAGAACTCATCAAGGTGCAGCTACATATGAGGTTTCAAAGTTGTAGGTGGAAGAACTTTGATTTTATAGCCAATGTTAAGGTTTTAGCACGACACCTACGGCGGAAAACACGACAAGCTGGAAATGACAATACCTCGGGTTTTCTCCGAAAACAGCCGAGCTAAAAATCTCACAAAAGTCCGAAACCTATTATACAAGAATGATACCCTGTTATTGGACAGATCAAGCACTGCCAGCGGTGATTTGTTCTTCAAAATGGCGTCCACCAGGTGTGTGACTCCAGCGTCAGTGATTCTATTGGCTGATAGTTTGAGCATGCTAAGCTGGATCCCATTCTTGAAGGCGTCGCACACGGCTGACAGATCGTTGTCGTCAAGGGCACATCCTCCCAAACTCATGGTGCAAAGTTTGTTTGTCTTTGGATTGGCTGTAAATGTGGAAATGGACAGCCATAGAAGTTACCTTGTCAAGTTAACATCTTTCCTTTTCAAACATTCAATTTTTAATAACATCAATTCAATATTTAATAAAGTTTCCAAACCATTCTCTTTTCATAACAGGCTACAGTCTATAAATTAAGTAAACCACTGATGTTTCTTTGCAAGCTTTTTTTCTATAAAGTTGACAAATATGAAAAGCCATGGTTAATTTTAAAATAAACAAGAGCTGTCACCGTAGGATGACATATGCCCCCTATAAACGCTTTGATGGAAGTTATGAGCATTTTTCGAAACCTAAATACTAAATCCTTGAAATGCACTAAGTGACCCCGTGACCTAGTTTGTGTCCCGGCATGAGCCATATTCGAACTTGACCTAGATATTGTCTAGATACAACTTCTGACCAAGTTTGGTAAAGATCTGATGAAAACTATTTGCATTAGAGAGCGGACACAAAAAGTGTGACAGACTGACGGACAGTGCAAAAACTATATACCCCCTTTTCTTCGAAAGGGGGCATAAAAAGCTATGCCACAATAAATTCTGTACAAGTGACATCAGTGATTACAAGGAAAACATCCAACTTCCACACATTGCTTTGTGAATTGTGTGTGTAAAAGTAGTTGTAGTAAAAAACTTACAGTATTCAGGAAAAAGTTAAAATTCCATATATACAATCGAATAAGACAAAAAACTAGTGAAATACCTAGTTATAACAAGAGCACTGCCTTGCGGGTGCAGACCGCTCATCTATTTTCTTTTTAAAGCTGAAGGGACTCTCAATTTAAATCACAAAGGAGGGAGAGGTGGAGTGAAGAGGGGTGTATAGTGTGGGGGTGTGGACATTTATTACATTATCTTCCAAAAATGCGAAAAAAAATGCAAAAAAAAATTTTGCAGGGTGGGTGGGGGGGGGGGGGCGGGTATAGTGTGAGGGTGTGGTGGTCATTTGTGAGATGATCTTAAAAAAAAATAAAAAATAAAATAAATTTAGGGGGGGGGGGATTCCGGGGGGAGGGCACGGGGGATGGTTTGGGTGGAGTCTATTGTGGTATGTCAGGTAAGAGTAGTTTTGTCAAAGTATCAATCAAATCTAATCATAAATAAAGAAGTTATGGCAATTTTAGCACAATTTAATAATTTTACCTTGAGAGTCAAGGTCATTTACAGGTCAAGGTAAAATTCAACTTGCCAGGTACAGTAACCTCATGTTGGCATGAAAGTATTTGAAGTTTGAAAGCAATAGCCTTGATACTTTAGAAGTAAAGTGGATCAAACACAAAATTTAACCATATATTCAAAGTTACTAAGTCAAAAAAGGGCCATAATTCCGTAAAAATGACAACCAGAGCTATGCAACTTGTCCTTTTACTGTACCCTTATGATAGTTTGCGAGTGTTCCAAGTATGAAAGCAATATCTATGATACTTTAGGGGTAAAGTGGACCAAAACACAAAACTTAACCAAATTTTCAATTTTCTAAGTATAAACTTTAAAGGGCCCATAATTCCGTCCAAATGCCAGTCAAAGTTACATAACTTTGCCTGCACAGTCCCCTTATGATAGTAAATAAGTGTTGCAAGTATGAAAGCAATAGCTTTGATACTGTAGGAATAAAGTGGACCTAAACACAAAACTTAACCAAATTTTCAATTTTCTAAGTATAAAAAGGGCCCATAATTCTGTCAAAATGCCAGTCAGAGTTACATAACTTTGCCTGCACAGTCCCCTTATGATAGTTAGTAAGTGTTGCAAGTATGAAAGCAATAGCTTTGATACTTAAGGAATAAAATGGACCTAAACACAAAACTTAACCAAAATTTTCAATTTCCTAAGTATAAAAAGGGCACATAATTCTGTCAAAATGCACGCCAGAGTTATCTAACTTTGCCTGCCCAGTCCCCTCATGATAGTAAGTAAGTGTACCAAGTTTGAATGCAATAGCATTGATGCTTTCTGAGAAAAAAGGACCTAACGCAAAACTTAACCGGACGCCAACGCCAACGGCCGACGCCAAGGCGATGACAATAGCTCATTTTTTTTCAAAAAATAGATGAGCTAATAAAACCATTTTGGTCATTAAAACAGGATTGTTGTGGAACAGCTCATATACATTTTAACTAATTACAGTCCAAAACACGATGTGATATGTGATAAAATTATAACAACTCTGATTGGTATTTAATGGAAAATTTGAACTATAGTTTATCACAAACATGACTAAAAATACAACAGGCCCGCTTTGCTACATGGATAGCAGCTTGGCACATGGCTAAAACAAGAGCACCACCTTGCGGGTGCAGACCGCTCATCTATTCTCTTTTTAAAGATGAAGGGACTCTCAATTTCAATCACAAAGGAGGGAGGGGTAGAAAAGAGGGGTGTATAGTGTGAGGGCGTGGACATTTATTACATTATCTTCCAAAAATGCGGAAAAAAAAATGCAAACAAAAATAAAAAAAATTCGGGGGTGGGGGGTGGGGTGGGTTAGGGGGAGGGGATTCTTGGGTGCGATGGTTGGACGGTATTTCTAAAATAAAATAATAAAATTAAATATTTGTGTTTTTAACCGTTTCAAAAAAAAATTGGGGTGGGTGGGGTGGGGGGGGTGGGGGTGGGGGGGTGGGGGTGGGGGGGGGGGTAAAGTGTGAGGGTGTGGTGGTCATTTGTGAGGTGAGATTATCTTAAAAAAAAAATAAAAAAAAAAATAGGGGGGGGGGAGGATTCGGGGGGGGGGGGGGGGAGGGGGGGAGGGCACGGGGGATGGTTTGGGTGGAGTCTATTGTGGTATGTCAGGTAAGCGTAGTTTTGTCAAAGTATCAATCAAATCTAATCACAAATAAAGAAGTTATGGCAATTTTAGCAAAATTTAATAATTTTACCTTGAGAGTAAAGGTCATTCAAAGGTCAAGGTAAAATTCAACTTGCCAGTTACAGTAACCTCATGATAGCATGAAAGTATTTGAAGTTTGAAAGCAATAGCCTTGATACTTTAGAAGTAAAGTGGATCGAAACACAAAATTTAACCATATATTCAAAGTTACTAAGTCAAAAAAGGGCCATAATTCCGTAAAAATGAAAACCAGAGTTAGGCAACTTGTCCTTTTACTGTACCCTTATGATAGTTTGCGAGTGTTCCAAGTATGAAAGCAATATCTATGATACTTTAGGGGTAAAGTGGACCAAAACACAAAACTTAACCAAATTTTCCATTTTCTAAGTATAAAAAGGGCCCATAATTCCGTCCAAATGCCAGTCAGAGTTACATAACTTTGCCTGCACAGTCCCCTTATGATAGTTAATAAGTGATGCAAGTATGAAAGCAATAGCTTTGATACTGTAGGAATAAAGTGGACCTAAACACAAAACTTAACCAAATTTGTAATTTTTTAAGTATAAAAAGGGCACATAATTCTGTCAAAATGCCAGTCAGAGTTACATTACTTTGCCTGCACAGTCCCCTTATGATAGTTAATAAGTGTTGCAAGTATGAAAGCAATAGCTTTGATACTGTAGGAATAAAGTGGACCTAAACACAAAACTTAACCAAATTTTCAATTTTCTAAGTATAAAAAGGGCACATAATTCTGTCAAAATGCCAGTCAGAGTTACATAACTTTGCCTGCACAGTCCCCTTATGATAGTAAGTAAGTGTTGCAAGTATGAAAACAATAGCTTTGATACTTAAGGAATAAAATGGACCTAAACACAAAACTTAACTAAAATTTTCAATTTTCTAAGTATAAAAAGGGCACATAATTCTGTCAAAATGCACGCCAGAGTTATCTTACTTTGCCTGCCCAGTCCCCTCATGATAGTAAGTAAGTGTACCAAGTTTGAATGCAATAGCATTGATACTTTCTGAGAAAAGTGGACCTAAACGCAAAACTTAACCGGACGCCAACGCCGACGCCAAGGTGATGACAATAGCTCATAATTTTTTTTCAAAAAATAGAAGCTAAAAACCACAGAACCACTTTGCCACAGGGATAGCAGCTTGGCACATGGCTGATTTAAAGGGAACATAAATGGAATACTGCTCATACAAATTAGGTCTTGTACATCTACACTTCTTGTCAGATTTTATGTTTCAATTAAATCTGTAAGGAATGCATAAGTTTTCTCAAACTGAGAAATTGTATGCGGCCAACCAACCAACCAACCAACCAACCAACCAACCAACCAACCAACCAACCAACCAACCAACCAACCAACCAACCAACCAACCAACCAACCAACCAACCAGCAGTGTGACTCTTGTATAACCCCTGTTAAACTTCATTTTCATGGTATGATTATCTCTCCAAATGTTTTCAAAGTCAAGGTGATGTTTGGTTATAGATACAGGTTAGGAGTGGTCATAAGCACGAACTCTTCCAGTATTTTAACAGGAAGAGTAGTCAGCATATAGATACATTCTATAGATTGTTTAAGTTTTACTTACCTAAAACCTCTTTGAGACATGTTGTTCCTGAAAGCTTCAGTCCATCCAGGACAAGACTTGTGATGTTGGAACTGGAGCCTGCTACATAGCGGCCTGAAATACGCTTGATTGCTGATATATGGCTGACAATCAGACACCTCATCATATTATACATGATATGCTGGTGCTATCAACATCAGGGCCCATATTCAAAAACAATTCTTAGACTTAAGTCAGAGAATTAAGATTAATCTATTTAGATCATTGTTCATGTAGACAGTTTGTTAATAGCATAATCACCCGTGAAAGACTGTGTATATTGAAATGCGGGAGGTATTTTTGTTGGTTCTAACTCTATTCTTTATTTTAAAGTCTAAGAATGGGTTGGTATAAATGGGCCCAGGGCACAGAAATAATATGTTCAGGCACTTGTCTGGTAAGACAAGTTCCAGTGATTTTCCACAGGTCCAAGTGTCATTTGTATTGGTCCTATGTTAAAGTAGGGCTTGTTTGATAAACAATGTATTTTTATCAAGTTATGTTTTATTTAATATTATAGTATTTCGAAGTGTTAATTCACAAGATATAAATCTGTCATTCAAAAATATTAAAATATTGATCCAAATCAGTAAAAGCTTATTAGACTTACATAAAAATATTCTTTAATAAACGTTATACCAAAAAAAAGCTTATCAGTTGTATATACATGTAGACATAACTCTTGTACAGGAATTGATCTGAATACAGCTTATATAGGATTAACCTCCTGTATAACAAGAGATGTGTTTGTCAGAAACACAATGCCCCCTATTGCGCCGCTTTGAAACATTATTTTTTTTACCTTTGACCTTGAAGGATAACCTTGACCTTGTACTTCCATCACTCAAAATGTGCAGCTTCATGAGAACGCCGCTTTTAATAATTTTTTTGACCTTTGACCTTGACCTTGAACTTCCACCGCTCAAAATGTGCAGCTTCATAAGATACACATGCATGCCAAATATCAAGTTGCTATCTTCAATATTGAAAAAGTTATGGCCAATGTTAAAGTTTTCGTCCGACGGACAGACGCCATATATTTGACATTTGACCTTGAAGAATGACCTTGACCTTCACCTTTCACCACTCAAAATGTTCAGCTCCATGAGATACACATGCATGCCAAATATCAAGTTGCTATCTTCAATAGTGAACAAGAGATGTGTTCGTCAGAAACACAATGCCCCCTATTGCGCCGCTTTGAATTTTTTTTTTTTTTTTTTACCTTTGACCTTGAAGGATGACCTTGACCTTGAACATCCACTACTCAAAATGTGCAGCTTCATGAGAATGCTGCTTAGAATTTATATATATATTTTTTTTTACCTTTGACCTTGAAGGATGACCTTGACCTTTAAGGATGACCTTGAACTTCCACCACTTAAAATGTGCAGCTTCATGAGAACGCCGCTTTGATTTTTTTTTTACCTTTGACCTTAAAGGATGACCTTGACCTTGAACTTCCACCACTCAAAATGTGCAGCTTCATGAGATACATGTGCATGCCAAATATCAAGTTGCTATCTTCTGAGATACATGTGCATGCCAAATATCATGTTGCTATCTTCAATACTGAAAAAGTTATGGCCAATGTTAAAGTTTTCGGACGGACAGACGCCATATATTTGACATTTGACCTTGAAGCATGACCTTGACCTTCACCTTTCACCACTCAAAATGTGCATGCCAAATATCAAGTTGCTATCTTCTGAGATACATGTGCATGCCAAATATCAAGTTTCAATCTTCAATAATGCAAAAGTTATCGCCAACGTTAAAGTTTTTTTCTGGACGGACGGACGGACAAACTGACATACACACAAACTGTCAGACACACATACTGGACATACTGACTGACGGACAGTTCAACTGCTATATGCCACCCTACCGAGGGCATAAAAATAGGAAAACCTTGACTGGCCTTATCTGTATTAAAAGCTGAAACAAACAAAAAACCAGAAACAAATGCTGTAAACAACTTGCCAAGTTCTGACACCTCCTCATGTGAAATGTGACACAATCTGATGTTCACATACTGCAGATTAGGTAACTCCTTCAGGCGGGCTGTGAGGTTGTCTTCCTTGTTCATCCCGTAGTGAAGCCTACGCAGTGAAGGAAGGGTGAACTCATCTGCAATAAACAAACAGTATTTCAAACATGCTGATAACAAATTTTAGAGAGGTTTTATATTGGAATCATATGCTTAGTTTGTCAGTTGGTCCATCAACATTACATGTTTGTAAAGACAACTTCTTTCACATTTCTCAAGCTGTTTTCATCTTTCAACATTTAACATCAAGACATCAACAATAATTGTCAAGTGAATTTTTTGTGGATGTGTGTGTGTGGAAAAACACTATACAGTTAACATGACTGTACCTGCGGTCATTCTCTGAACACATGCCAGACTTTGTGTGCTCAGTAGTCTGTTATCTGTGAGGTCAATCTCGGTCATGCAGAGTAGCTTCCCTTTGCACTTCTTTTCCAGGGAAGTAATAAAGTCATCTGTCAACTCACAGTCATTCAAACTCAATACTCTTAACTTTGAAAAGTTTTCACATTGAGGTACCTCTGAAATGCAAAAATTCAAATGAATGCAATAATCAGCAAATTGATCTTTGTTTTAAATATTTTATTAATGGAACATTTACAGTCATTCAACTTGATACTTTTAACTTTGAGATGTCTTCACATTGAGGTATAGCTGAATTGTAAAAATCCAAAGAATGCAACAATCAGCTAAATTATCTTTGCTTTCGATATTTTATAAAAGGAACACTCATACATTTACAATGACTGGCATTCACTTTTTGATCCCCTTGGACTATAATATATGTGTTCCTGGGTGAGGTTCCCTGTTTTATCCTGAGTTAATCTTGTACTTTAAATATACATCTCCAAAAACTTAGAGAAATTACGGTAGTTAGTAGTATAATGAATCATTTGGTGTCCTGAAGAGATCAACAAAACATTTGAACAACATTTAGGTGTTCAGAAATTGTCATTAATTTAATAAAACAAACCAAGTCACCAATAGAAGAAAGGTATACTACCGTAAACTGAGTTATTATTTATTACGTCTTTAAAGAACAACCATTTTCTTCATCAATAGGTACCACATGAGAGGTCTGCTGAACTACAACGACAACTGTCCACACAAAGAGTGGTCAGTGTTGGGTGCTTGGCTGCCATGACAACCAGACTGACCAACTGACCTAAATTGTTGAACTGAAAGTAAAATACTGCTAATGGTGCAGTTCAAAACTCAACATACATCTACTTTCATAAATAATGCAAGTCAACTACATGTGTGACAATGTTCATTAAATATCTTGGTGTTGAATGTTTGGTATTCACATTTGATAAATTAATGTATGCTTTACAGGAATCTTAAGAAATACTAAATACTATCAAATGTTTAATTGCAAAAGTGAATAACTTTTTTATGTTCAACATGAGCCTTGTTCTTGGAAAACATTGCTTAATGCATGTGCCTCTAGTTACAACCTGATTAGCCTGTGGCATGTGCCTCTAGTTACAACCTGATTAGCCTGTGGCATGTGCCTCTAGTTACAACCTGATTAGCCTGTGCAGCTCAACATTGCTTAATACATGTGCCTCTAGTTACAACCTGATTTGCCTGTGCAGCTCAACATTGCTTAATACATGTGCCTCTAGTTACAACCTGATTAGCCTGTGCAGCTCAACATTGCTTAATACATGTGCCTCTAGTTACAACCTGATTAGCCTGTGCAGCTCAACATTGCTTAATACATGTGCCTCTAGTTACAACCTAATTAGCCTGTGCAGCTCAACATTGCTTAATACATGTGCCTCTAGTTACAACCTGATTAGCCTGTGCAGCTCAACACAGGCTTATCACGCACACAAATTTCTGCATAACTGGAAGAGACATTCTTCAAATTTAAAATTCAACACAAGTGAAAAGGGTCATCCTTGATAAGCCTGTGCAGACTGCAAAGGCTAATCATGGATGACAGTACGCACATGCATTACCGGAAAGCCAAGTTTCCCGGAACAAGGCTGGCATGGCACATGCATTACCGGTAAGCCAAGTTTCCCGGAACAAGGCTGGTATGGTCAAGCACATGCATTACCGGTAAGCCAAGTTTCCCGGAACAAGGCTGGTATGGTCAAGCCCTCCGCCTTACCCGAGTGCCATTAAGATTAATCTCTTGCAGAGACTTGTTCTCTTGAAGTCCCTTGAGCACCTCCACCATGGTGGAACCGTCCAGCTCACACCGGCTCAGACTCACACTGCGCAGGCTGCAGTCTGGCTGTAAAAGAGGAAACACACATGTACTATGAACAAATAATATCCAGAGAGAGTGTTAAACACAATCATTCATCATAATATATATTTGCTATCATTGAGTACTCTAGAGAAAGTGTTATGCTCAGTCATTCATCATTACATGTTTAACATTCATGCCCACAATTTAAGGACATAATTATTTGCTCCTAAATTGATAAGATAATTCTTGTTAATTAAGTAATCGGTAAGTTTTACACAGAATAATTCATCATTATATATTTCACATCTATGTACACATTTTGATGACATAATTATTGCTCTTAAAATTGATAAGCAAGTACTTGTAAATCTAGAGTTTCGTTAACCAAGTATATGTTTGCATTCTATCAGTATATACTAGTAATATCACAAGTGGTTGAATTATTCAAGGGATGTGCAGTGAACTTTAAATCCTGGAATAAACAACCATGGATAAAAAAAGGAACTTAAAAAGGTTCATCTGTTTATTAATTACTAGATGGAATTGGGTCACTTTAAATAATCAAGGGATAGTCAATTACAAAGATGTTATAAAGAGAAAAAAACAGGAAAAAGTGTGGTGCTATTTCTTCAAATTGCAGGTAGACATACCAGTAGATGACTAGGAAATGCAATAGTTTCAGGAAACTAGTATCAGAAGATTGGCTTCAATATTAGTATACTCCAACTTGACTATTTCGTTATTTCGTTCCAATAATAACTATCCAAATATTATCCAACTATAACATATCCTCTCCACCAGATAAAAAGATGTTCACCTTGGCTAGCCACTGAGAAAAAGCTTTCCCGAATCCGGCCTTGTCTGACACATCGTTACAGCTCATGTCAAGGTCAGTCATCGAGGAGCTGCTCTGGAGCCCTTCCAACAAGACCCGACAGTCTGTCATACCAATGCTCTCACACCTGTGGAAGTGTAAACAATTTGTTTGTACCTTTTAGGGCTTTATTTAAAATGAAGAGCAATTTTTAGAAGTTTGCAAATTTAAATTTTCACAAATTTGAGAAGCTAAAAAAGTTTGCAACTCATTTGCTTGACAATTTTTAAAAGTTTGTTACTCTCTTTTTACCAATTTAGGTGCTCCTCTGCCACAAATAGTACATGAGTCTGCTTTATACTTCTTCTTTCAATACTCATGAGTCTCAATCTGGGAAAACAGGGTTTAATGCATGCCCATAAAGTGTCATCCCAGATAAGCCTGCGCAGTCAGCGCAGGCTCATCAAAGACAACATTTTTCGATTTTATTGTATTTTCCGTTTCAATGAATTACCGTATCTTCTTAGCAAAAATCCAGTTTAAGCGGAGAGTGTCACCCCTGATAAGCCTGTGTGGACTGTATAGGGTGTCACCCCTGATAAGCCTGTGTGGACTGTATAGGGTGTCACCCCTGATAAGCCTGTGTGGACTGTATAGGGTGTCACCCCTGATAAGCCTGTGTGGACTGTATAGAGTGTCACCCCTGATAAGCCTGTGTGGACTGTATAGGGTGTCACCCCTGATAAGCCTGTGTGGACTGTATAGGGTGTCACCCCTGATAAGCCTGTGTGGACTGTATAGGGTGTCACCCCTGATAAGCCTGTGTGGACTGTATAGGGTGTCACCCCTGATAAGCCTGTGTGGACTGTATAGGGTGTCACCCCTGATAAGCCTGTGTGGACTGTATAGGGTGTCACCCCTGATAAGCCTGTGTGGACTGTATAGGGTGTCACCCCTGATAAGCCTGTGTGGACTGTATAGGGTGTCACCCCTGATAAGCCTGTGTGGACTGTATAGGGTGTCACCCCTGATAAGCCTGTGTGGACTGTATAGGGTGTCACCCCTGATAAGCCTGTGTGGACTGTATAGGGTGTCACCCCTGATAAGCCTGTGTGGACTGTATAGGGTGTCACCCCTGATAAGCCTGTGTGGACTGTATAGGGTGTCACCCCTGATAAGCCTGTGTGGACTGTATAGGGTGTCACCCCTGATAAGCCTGTGTGGACTGTATAGGGTGTCACCCCTGATAAGCCTGTGTGGACTGTATAGGCTAATCTTGGTGGAAACTTCATCAACATGCATTCAGTCCCATTACACCAGAGAGAGGTTGATATTCAGTTTCTGGATACTTTTATAGAATTAACATCGTTACTAACCGTAGAGTCTTCAAACAGGTGTTTTCTTTGAGAGCTTGGCCAACTTTTCTGGAGAAATAGTCCTTTCCAAGGTAATTACTGGACACATCCAAATATCGAAGGGTCTTGTTTTCTGTAAGCATCTTTCCAATGCAGTCCTGCAACAAATTATATGTGCAATTAATGGCTTTATTACTGGAGTACATGTAATTAATTTTAAATTAGATAAGAGCATACATTGAAAGTGATGGGTACAGGTATGAGACCATACTAAATGCCCAATTTAAATTTATAATATATTGTTTACTTTCTTATTGCAAAAAACAATATTGCTATTTCAAACACCTTTGTGGAAGAACTTTGAGAACACATACAAATTGGGGATGGATTCCAATACCTCCTCATCACAAGGGAACTTAGTTTTCTTACTCTGTTATTAGAAACAAGAATCAGTCGATGTTAAAGGCAAGCTTACTGCAGTGTCAGTGTCGGTCTTGTTGTCGGACATGTTGAGACTGAGGATAGAGGCGTTGTGGCACATGGCCAGGCAGACGGCCCGGAACGCCTGGGGTCCCATCTGGTTCTGTGACAAATCCAGATCCTAGAAAACATGCAAGCATTGCAAGTGTTATATATGAGCCTTGATGAAAGTAAACAGGGCTTAATGGATGTGGTTAGAGTATACGCCCAGATTAGCCTGCGTGGTCTGCACATTCTTATCTGGGACAACATTTTAAACTGGATTTTTGGTGAGAAGAGAATGAACAAGAGATGTGTTTGTCAGAAACACAATGCCCCCTATTGCGCCGCTTTGAAATAAAATTTTAGTATATCACTTGGCAGGTTTAGAAATTATCTCCCTTTTAAAGCTTATTACTTCCCTTGGATTGTATTTTATGACTTTTGACCTTGAAGGATGACCTTGACCTTTCACCACTCAAAATGTGCAGCTTCATGAGATACACATGCATGCCAAATATAAAGTTTCTATCTTCAATATTGCAAAAGTTATGGCAAATGTTAAAGTTTTCGGATGGACGCACAGACTGACAGACAGACTGACAGACAGACTGACAGACAGTTCAACTGCTATATGCCACCCTACCGGGGGCATAAAAATTACATTAAAGCCGAAAGTGTCGTCCCTTATTAAACTATGTGAACTGCACAAGTAATCTGGGAAGACCTTTTAAACATTCATGTTTTCCCAGACCCAGACCCACATAGCTTTTGATATTATTAACTTATTTTGGCAATCGCTGCATATGTATATAAGTCAAACAAGATGGCCATAATGGACCTTTATTACAGGTATCCGATTCCAATTGATGAAGTTACTGTATTGGTGGACACATAACAGATATAGGCTTGCTCAAGAAAGCTTAAAAGGTTTAGCAATATTTTGAACTCCTAAATGGTCTGTCAAACAAACTCAATTCTATGATTGAATGATTGAGTTGACCACTTTAGGGTTTATATTTCAGAGGTTAATATAAGCACGTGGTTACATAATTTAGTATATTGATCCCAGATCTTTGGTAAAACAAGCAAATTTGTTAAATTGATATCCCCTGCCAAAAATAAATTTTGTGACAGACGAACTGACTGACGGACAGACGAACAGATGGACAACGCCAATTTCATATCCCTGCGCTTTTGGCGGGGGATTAAAAAACTTCGATAAAAAAGCAGAGCAATATTCTTTTACATGTTAATCAGAAGTTTCTACATTACAACATATTTGTGTTTGTGTGACTTACCATGTAACTAAGAACATTATTTTTTTAGAAACAGCAGACTGTTGTTCTTCACTTGATTGCCAAAAGTCACATTTGATATAATATTTTGGTCCATTTAAACAAACACTTTAATGAATTACAATGTAATATAATACCAATTACATAGGTAATTAAAAATATATGTTTTCATACCTTTAAATTTTCAAACTTGTTTAGTAAAGTAACCAAGCTGAAATGAAGGGGTAAAGCTCTGCGTAATTGTAGCTTAGTAACATTCTTTGTCACATACTTTTGCACACTCTCTGGTTTCACCTGCAATGAAACAGACATAAACAAGCAGTTGATTTTGGAAGTATTTAAATTATAAAATGACATCTAAGTGTTTTGTACACATTATGTTTACATTCTGTAAAATCAGGATGTTAAGGAGGATTTTTTTATACAAACAAGTATCAAACTTTACTGGTAAGCATAAACTGGGGAAATAAGTTGTATGGACTTCATCATTATCATCAATAACTGCAAGTTTAATCTCACCCTAACTTCATCGTCTATTCCTTACAAGACAAACCTTCTCCATGCCAGGCACTGACCATAAACCAGCATTCTCAACATACTTAAGGAAAGCATAACTATTTGAATACTTGATTGAATGAAAATGAGAAAATATAAATACTGTTTTTGGTATTTGACGCCATCAGTACCATAGGAGTCATGGCATGTGAAAAGGGGTGTAATCAAATACCCAAACAGAATAGCTCCAGACCTGTCTCTGCCCCTGTAGACTCTGATGAGGGGCCATAATGTCTGCTAATGAGACCTTGACACCTTCCATGACTTTATAACAAACAGGGTATTATCAAACTGAAGAGAAATGAGCCGGCTGGTCTTGAGCTACACTTGCCAAATGTGGCATAATACCCATTATCGCATGATGTGGTTCATACAAATAGGTCTATGTAACATACCAGCATACATGCTGATTTCAAGGCACAATCAAATATGAGCTGATCTTGAGGTCCTTCATCGATCAGTTTTTCATCCAATGGTGGTGTCTGTTTCTCCACAACTGTATCAGTTGACAACAACACATTGGCATCGGAAACCTGCATGGAAGTAGAGGCCACTTCTGGTAAGGCTACTAAAATAAAACACTAAGACTGATTATACATTTCATAAATTTCTTTCAAAATTTAACAACCAAAACAAAATACACTTACAATTTAACTTGCATTTGAACCTCAACATCAACCCAAATAAAAATGATCAGTTTAAAAAGGAATACAATCTGATTTATGTGACGAAAACTTTTACTAAGCACCTATCTGGGAAAATGGGGCTTAATGCAGTCTGCACAGGCTAATCAGGAACAACAGTTTCTGCCCTTATAGAAAGTTGTGTTAAAAGGAAGTCTCTACTTAACAAATTCCTCATTAGGTAGGTATGCAAAGGCTTATCTGGAACAACACTTTATGTACATGCAGCAAGCCTGATTTTCCCACAGCCCGGCTAATTTATACTTTACAATTATCCACACATATACCTGCAGCAGCTATCTCTGGCTTCTCCAGGATCGCAGCACCCAGATTTTCTATAGCCTCTAGGTGTTTGATTTGGCTTCTTATTGCTTCTGATGCATTAACCACTTGGTCGTTGATACTTGAAGCTCCTCTGTCTTTATTATGGCTAATCAATGAGCTTTGCTTTGACATGTTTGCGGAATTCTCACCACCACTGTTGTTTGTTTTATTTGTTGGTGGAGTTTCTTTATTCTTTACAGCAGCATTACCCATCTGAAATATCAATGGTAGAACACAGGTAAGCAAACATTAAAATAGGCCCTAAAATAAACTGAAATATCACTTCAGATGGAATCTTTAGAGTATATATTCAACAAGGGCTGTTTGTGTAAAACATGCATGCCCCCCATATGGGCTGTCAGTTGTAGTGGCAGCTATTGTGTGAATACGTCTTTTGTCACTGTGACCTTGACCTTTGACCTAGTGACCTGAAAATCAATAGGGGTCATCTGCCAGTCATGATCAATGTACCTATACAGTTTCATGATCCTAGGCCTAATTATTCTTGAGTTATAATCCAGAAACCATTTTACTGTTTCGAGTCACTGTGACCTTGACCTTTGACCTAGTGACATGAAAATCAATAGGGGTCATCTGCCAGTCATGATCAATGTACCTATGAAGTTTCATGATCCTAGGCGTGAGCATTCTTGATTTATCATCCGTAAACCATTTTACTGTTTCGAGTCACTGTGACCTTGACCTTTGACCTAGTGACCTGAAAATCAATAGGGGTCATCTGCCAGTCATGATTAATGTACCTAAGAAGTTTCATGATCCTAGGCGTAAGCATTCTTGAGTAATCATCCGGAAACCATTTTATTAAATCAAGTCACTGTGACCTTGACCTTTGACCTAGTGACCTGAAAATCAATAGGGGTCATCTGCGAGTCATGATCAATGAACCTATTAAGTTTCATGATCCTAGGCCTAAGCGTTCGTGAGTTATCATCTGGAAACCATCTGGTGGACGGACGGACGGACCGACCTACCGACATGTGCAAAACAATATACCCCCTCTTCTTCGAAGGGAGGCATAAATATATACTGAACTATCATTGAGGATGGAATCTTTCTGTAATATACATATACCACAGTGTCATTTAATATAGGTACACAACACCTTATTTTTTTGAAATCCTAGGTAAGCAGATTTTGAATAAATTGCACAAACTGTTATGTTATAATACTATGCATAATTTATCTAACTTAGTCTGTTCATGTTATAGTAATCTTTTTACTGTTACCTTCTATGCTTGTTGTGTGAAAGTTGCATTAATTTGTTCAAACTAAAGCAAAAGATTAACTATTTTCCACAACACATGACATGAGGTTATGCGCTAATCTTGCCCAAATACAGGACTTAAAATTTAAAATAATGCAGGACATAATTTTCTGAATCCAATTCACATAAAATATTAAGTTTATTGCACAAAATAATTTGTATCTATGTCCATATGGAAACACATATGCTCAACTTCCAGTGCAAAAATAAACATTCAACAAAAAAAATTTGTATCAGAATTTGATCGAGTTGAGTCATTTATTTAACCGACAAAGAACACATGCCTTAAATATTGCTCACATCATAATTACTTATTAAGAGCTTGTTCCTATACTCCAAGTATTGTATCCATGGCAAGCTGGTACATGTCATTTAGTAGCTGTCTAATCAAAAACGTGCTTTTATGAACACTAAATTGGGCATCTTTCAAAAAGCCTGGTCATAAATATAACTTTTTCAACAAAACCAAAGATACAAATTGTGTCAACAGACAAATTTCGAGAAGACAAGAGGTCTGTTACAATAAATAATGACCATGGATATCTGTTGTTGTTTTTTGCTTTGGATGAATCTGATCAGAAAAAAGATTTACATTATCATCATGAATATTTTTATTAAAGAAATACAGACAAAATAATTTTGATCCACGGGATAATTTTTGTATTGTACATTCTTATCATGTGTTTTGATGTCATTATAAAATTACAATATCTTCTGTAAAATTATGTTAAATTATTGTTAAAAATATGATATTAAAACGGCAGGACAAGTAATATTTTGGGTTATTCAAGGATGCTCAAGTTAATCTAATGCACATTTCAATTTGCACACAGCTAACAGTAATAAGGAAAGTCTTGCCCCAGGTTACTGGGAGGTACAGGTACTTGAAAAGAAGTTTATTATATATATAGGACAAATTATTTGTTCAAGTACCTGTGCTGGGATTGGGAGGTGTACATTGTTGTATAGTCAAACACTGTAGTTTGGCATGTGGGGTAAACTCACAGTATTTCAATAGCGCCCTCTGGACTTTGTTTATAAAAAAACTAATCAAATTTGACATAAAACATCTTTCTTTCAGTATAAAACAATTTTTGGTAATTTAATGTTGAACAAGGGACAAAATTGTCACAAAACCAGGTTTTCATTGTGAAAAAAAAATCTGATAAAGGGAGAAAACTCAAACTGAACTTTTGAAATGACCAAAAAAAATTAACCCCCTTTGTAAGTTTTTTTTTTTTTTTTAAATCTATTTTTAGTCGTGGCGACCTTGACATTGGAGATATTGACGTGATTCTTTCGTGGGACACACCGTCCCATGATGGTGAACAAATGTGCCAAATGATTTTAAAATCTCACAATGAATGACATAGTTATGGCCAGGACAAGCTCATTTATGGCCATTTTTGACCTTTGAACTCAAAGTGTGACCTTGACCTTGGAGATATCGACGTAATTATTTCGCGCGACACACCGTCCAATGATGGTGAACAAATGTGCCAAATGATTTTAAAATCTGACAATGAACGACATAGTTATGGCCCGGACAAGCTTATTCCGCCAGCCCGCCAGCCAGCCCACCAGCCCGCCCGCATTCGCCAATCTAATAACCAGTTTTTTCCTTCGGAAAACCTGGTTAAAAACTCAGAAAAACAGTATTTTAATTTTTAAAGTTGACTTGTTTTAAAGAAAAAAACGGGACAGTGCTTAAAAATAACTGGATATTTATTTTATTTATTGTCTTTCAATGTGTTTAAAGAATTATATACGCTATTGTTTTTTTTAGTGGAATGTCAGATCTTTATTATTCATGTTTAACTTCACATTATTAATGTACAACCTATTTACGGCAGATTAACCCAACAAAAATAAACAACATTGGCGAACAGAGGTGTTGTTTTTGTTACTATTGCATTTAAAATTGAAGGATTTTTGCCATAAAAAAGCAATTATCCCATGAAGTTGAGTCGAATTTGTTTGTCTTTTAAATAATTTATCTGATATAAGAAGATGGTTTCCAGACGCAAATAAAATATCATACCTGAGATTGGTTTATAGACGTTTTGTGCCACCACCAGTTTGTGCCACTGATATTTGTGTTGAAAGAGGGTAGACATTAGTACTGATAATACATAGGCGGATAGGTGTGAATAATACTGTATAGGTGCGAATCATAACGGGATATTTATTAATGTAGTAAATTTCAACAGTGCTACCAATTTAAATTATAAATATATTATACAAATAAAAATGATTTATTGTTATTACAAAAATATGTGTGCACTGGAGAAAATTCAAAGAAGTCCCAGGAGACTCTTTGATAGACAATGAAAACAATGAAACTACTTAGGACATGCAGTCACATCACAAACCTGGCACCAGACACAACACATGACCAGATCCAAAACGAAGAAGAGTTCTGAAATGTTTAATATATCTGCTTTGTGTAAAGTATGCTGTTGTATTTTTTGTATAAATTTGTGTACTTGTGTATGTGTATAAAAACATTTTATAATATATTATGTATTCACTTTCGATATTGTTAATGTATTATATAAAAAAAACTTAAAAATAAATCTTAAAATGAAAAACATCTTGTGACGTTTCTTTCTCAATATTGTTAATGTATTACTAGTATATGAAACATGTAACATCTGAATCTGACACATTTTAACTGAAATACATTTTGTTTATGTATTATATTTAAAATTTAATATTGAAAATGCTTGAAATGCATGTCAAGAATACATTTAACCTGAATAAATAATCTTGAAATAAAACAACGTTGCACAGAGGTGACAATCAAAAGTGCGAATGTTTTCTGTTATGATTCACACCTATACGGTATTAATCACACCTCTCCATTTAACAAGGGCTGTTTGTAAAACATGCATGCCCCCCATATGGGCTGTCAGTTGTAGTGTCAGCCACTGTGTGAATACCTTTTTTGTCCCTGTGACCTTTGACCTAGTGACCTATAAAAATCAATAAGGGTCATCTGCCAGTCATGATCATGTACCTATGAAGTTTCATGATTCTGGGCCTAATTATTCTTGAATTATCATCAGGAAACCATTTTACTGTTTAGAGTCATCAGACTGTGGAACCAGCACCCATCGCCGGGCACCATAGCTGACAGCGTAGAGGCCTTCAAGAGGGGCCTGTCGGTGCAGGGGTAGGTCCGAGAAATGGATGTTTTTAACCTTTTAATCAGCACTGTATATAGTTGCGCGCCGTGCACACGTCCCTGTATATAAACCCCCATGTACGAAACTGCCTCAGAGGGGACCTGTACATTACTGGAAGAAGAAGAGAGTCACTGTGACCTTGACCATTGACCTAGTGACCTGAAAATTAATAGGGGTCATTTGCCAGTCATGATCAATGTACCTATGAAGTTTCATGATCCTAGGCGTAAGCATTCTTGAGTTATCATCCGGAAACCATTTTACTGTTTCAAGTCACTGTGACCTTGACCTTTGACCTAGTGACCTGAAAATCAATAGGGGTCATCTTCCAGTCATGATCAATGTACCTATGAAGTTTCATGATCCTAGGCCTAAGCGTTCTTGAGTTATCATCCGGAAACCATCTGGTGGACTAACGGACTGACCGACAAGTGCAAAACAATTAGTGCTGCAACAATATACAGCTGTAAATATATATCGGTATATATCGCAATATGCATTCCGCATATTGTATTGCGATACAATTTTCATCATACCGGTACGAAAAATTTACAAAAAATCATTCACATTTTGTCCAGAAAAGCCATCCGAAATAACGATATCAAGGTAAACAAAGCAAAGCGGTGTTAATAAATTTTTACGTAAAAATAGCATTCTAAAAAGTGTATTATACGGAGTAGCTTTGTTACATGGGAGCATTCGATGATGCTTTTGAACAGATTATTGTTAAATTAATTGCGCACAACTGTAAATGTTTCGTTCGATTCTGAATTGAGCATTTTTAATTTGTAATCAGAATTTCGGAAACACGCTTCCAAATTTTAATGCTTACCAGACTATAAAAAAATAGAGTCAAATAAAAAGTGCTTTATTCTTTGTCTCAATAAAAAGCGAGCAAAAATTATGCAGACATTTAGAACGTCGCATGGAAAGTATGGGTGTATTTTGTGTTGTATAAAAACGGGAACATCACGTCAGGCGAATTACGCGTGTTCAGTGAAAACAAAAACGTCCCGGTTGGACGTTATTTCATCACATCTTTAAATAGTAACAAATGCCATAATGTTTTTGATACTTAAGAAAATTTGCGAATGTTTGTGTTTCTTGTTATTCTTGAGCACATTTATAGTAAATATTTACCAGAATTTGCTTAAAAACTGGAATATACGGGATTATCGGGTAATTGGCGAGTTATAATTCTGGTACAAGTTAGCAATATATTGCGATATATTGCAATATGGGTTTTTGAACAGACAATATATTGCAATACGGTTTTTGGCATATTGTTGCAGCACTAAAAACAATATACCCCATCTTCTTCACAGGGGGGCATAAATATTAACAGTTAGACGAAATGGTTAATGTCTCTCTACACAAATATTCGTGGCACGAACTGATAGTGGCACGAGCTGATAGTGGCACGAAACGTCCATCACACGAAATGGTTAATGTCTCTCTACACAAATATTCGTGGCACGAACTGATAGTGGCACGAACTGATAGTGGCACGAAACGTCCATCACCCGCGAGATTACCGTGTTGCAATTTACTAAAATGGTCTAAGGCTTTATCAGGAACAAAACTAGGATTCGGTAAAAGACGTCAAAGTTTAGCCATCAATTATTTCAACAAGCCATAAAACCTTCTATATAATAGGAGAACTGTATCTTTAAAAAAAGCCTTTTACGTTCGTCACTTTGTGTCGCGAAAATATGTGACAAACAAAAAGTAACATGCTATCGTTTAATGCAACATTAACATAACAAGGCAAAAAACAACAGTTAAAATAATAATTTTAAAACTCAAATTGAACCTTAAATAATAATTGATCAATATAATTCCATCAAAAAGAATCGTCTGGACATTTTAGTCCCCTTGGAAATTATGACAACATCCGGTTTCACGGTTACATACAACTTAAACTTGTAGGTGAGAATCTACTAACTACAAGCAATTTTGCCGGTTTTTGACATTTTTTAAAGGTCACAAAAGTATGAAAAGTGGATCTTATTTTTAAAATTTACACAAACGGGCATGTTGTCTTTTGCAAAAATGCTTGTATGTATAACTTTTTTGTAAAGGAAAAATGCCTTTGCGAGAAGTGTAAAAGGGCGGTTTGACAATATGGTATTGGATACGTATTCAAATTCATATTTATTTTCACGAATAAATGACGGAATTGTTAAGACAGAACAATACTGAACCATTGTTTTTCTATACATGGTTACACTTGTATTTGTAAGCATGTCAAGACAATCAAAGAGAATGTTACAGACAAGAATTCAATGTTATCAATAGCATGAGGTTTGCACAGTGGTATTTAATTGTCCTTTATAAAAAATGTCTTCTGAATTTCCAAGGCCTGCAAAGGGTCAAAGAACAACATTGTATACTTATCACAATGAATATCTTTCTTAGAGTTTATTAATATGAAAACAGTGTGATAAAAAATCATAAATGCACAAACATATAATTTTATGTTCAAATAAAACACTATTGAAGGCAACATTATAACAATATGACACTTTAAATAAAGTTACTACCATTATATTAAACATTACATTAAAAAACATTAGGCTTTTTTCAACATGTGAATACAATACACAATAACAATATAATCAGTATGATAAATAGTGTACTAACATTGCTATCAAATAGTTACTTTAGAGACATTAGTGTCTTGTATCATATGTAACCAATAATATCCAATATAATATTCCATGTTTATGTTCATTTTGAAGCTTCATTGAAAGGCATGCACTCTGGATCAAACACCAATGGAAAGAACTGGCCATCCATTTTTGACCCCTGAAACAAACAAATATATCAGAAATTGAAACGGTCAAATGCAGTTTTATCAAACGAATTGTTCAAATTTAGACAATATGTGTAAATATGTAGAACAGAAGACCCCATGGTGCGCATGAAAGCATACCTTAGGCACACAAATATCTTTGAGGATTTCTCCGTCCGTGTTGGAGCGCACACCGTCTTTGAAGTAGTTGAGTACTGCGGCTCGACGTGGCTTATCTGATCTGCAACAACCACATGAACGTTTTCTTATAATAAAAGAACTAGACATATGGTACAATATTTATTCAAATTCAAACAGAATATAATCAGCACAAGGTTACATTCATTTTTAATTTTAAGCTCATGCGCATGTTTCTACTAACAAGCATGGAGAACAGGCCTAATTTTTTTTAAAAGAAACTTCAGTTAAATTATTTTTATAATAATTACCCGGTACATACAAAACTGTCATACAGATAGATGCATTAAAATATTGACTTGTTTCAACAATTAATTGTATCTGTTTAACCAACAAATAACGCTTTACAAAATATGTGGAGTAATTAACAAGAAATGTATATTATTAAAAATAATCAATTTTATACCAGTACATCTTTTTAGAGATAATATGATCCAGTTTTTAACTCTGTCCGTATTCACTCGGACAAATTGGGATACATTTTCTGACCAAGTTTCAACACAATTTTGTAATATATGTGGTCTCTATAGGGTTCACAAGGTATATGTTGAGGAAACACAAAGATCAAAAGGCCATCATAAAAGCTGACCATTAACATGTGCTCAGGTAAGTTAGAACTAAAATATTTTAATGTGATTATAATCTGAGGTGACCTGTTTCCATAGGAACCATGCACAGCAAGAGCATGATGAAAGCTTGCTTCTCCCTTCCTTAGATTTCCACAAACAGGTCGGAAACCAGCCTTTTCTTCCTCGGTTAGGATGGTCTGTAAATAACCCAAAATAAAATAACGGTCGAGCGTGAAACTGTTGTATTCTCTAGGTTTTTGCTAAACCCTCCTTTAGCTAACCTTAACATTATACCAGTAATGAGCAGGGCATTATTGCATCCACTTTTCACTGATAGGTTGTTAATATTCAAATGCAATGTCTTTTATGGTGTTTACTAACAGAACAATGCAGAAGGAAGAAGCAAAACCCAAGACAGTTGTGAAACACACACATTATTCATTTTAATGTTGTCTTTTCTAGTACAAAGACTTTTGACAAATGAACCTACTTTTATGGATTCCATATCCTTGAAATTAAAATCAGTCACTGGCAAAGGCTTGCCATCATCTCGAGTCCATCTGGAAAAACCAATGGAAAATGATAAAAATCTCTCAGATATAAGATAAGAACAATAATGGCAAAAGTTGAAAAATTATTTGAAAGAAATATATCCAGTACACATAATGGTAAAAACATAATACTTTGAACTACAATTAGACTCATTGTTATCATATTATCTTTTAAACCAATCAAAGTTAAAAGTGGTGAATCAGAAAAACAAGAAACGCGAAAATGCCCTGAAACAAGGTTTTCAACATGGTAGTAACTAATTATTGTGAAATTCCAAGCTAGATGTGCCTTTAGGATTCCTTCACACAATATGTTAACACAATACCTCAATCCAAACTAAAGTTATTGAGCTGGAAGTTATTCTATTTTAAGCAACAGTGCCATTAACTTTGATCTAATAAGACCAGAGAAAAGCAAAGCTCTGTCAGCATTTAATCTTCCACCTCACACAGCAATATCCCCCATTAAAACTCAAGTTCTTGAGTGAAAGCTGTTTTGAGTCACGGTGACCTTGACCTAAATGTAACAAAACCAAATCCAAAGCTAGGTCTACACATAAGCTGTTACCTATGTGAGCCAGGTATGTAGTGTAGGCCACCATTCTCCTCAGTCTGGTCATCTAAGGCTATGTGAACCTGTAATAATTCATCATAACACATAAAGGACATTACTTAATATATATTATATTACCAGTAATATATTTTAAAACTTATTTTAATAGGTATTTCATGAAATACGGTAGTAACAACGTAATAAAAAATACAAATTAATTTACTTTGAGTTTGATATTATCTGCTCATTATGGGATTGACAAAGAAGATTCTTATATATGTGAATTGCTTGAATATATTCAGAAATTTCAAATTTTGCAAGTAAAAGGGATTATTTCAGAAAAGCAGAAGAGATATCACTAAATTACCAGCATGTTTTATGCCAACACATAAGGGATGCAATAATATTTCTGGTTTGTGCAATAAAAGCAGGTACTTCTGATAAAGGCGCAGATGGTAAACATAATTGTTTTTGCATAAGCATTGTGTGAAGGACCGTTATATACTTGTAAGGAAATACAAAGGATTACATGGTTATGGAAAAGGGGGAGGGTGGACAGCAACACCTTTATAGTGACCTTTTAAAAGATCTCTACATACAAGGAAATTCTCAGTCTAACAAAAGTACATGTAATTAGGTTGTTTTAGCATTGCTTTTCAGTGGTTTTTTATTATTTGCAAAAAATGTATAAAAAATTGTTCAAAATAGTCCAGAACTAAAAATGATTTGGGCACAACACCATGCTATTTCATTCTAGATCTGCCCTACAAATGGGTGAGTGGTGGGAGGGACTTCTGGTAACTATGGTTACTATAGAAACCATTTACAGTAAGGTGGGCCATAGGAGTTGTCCTGGTCCAGTAGGAGTAATCCTGATGCCTGCAGGCAGATCACCATATTTAATTAAGAGTGCTCTATGTTAATTAAAATTATATAATATAAAATGCGCACAGGAAAACCAGGCTTAATGCATGTGCAAGTGTTTTCCCAAATGGCCTGTTCGGTCCGCACAAACTAATCAGGGATGACAAAGGGAAAATTGTGTTAATGTGTGAGGGTAAAGTATTGTCCCAGATAAGCCTTCCTGCTTATATTTTGATTTCAAGGAAGTCTCTGATAAGCAAATTTCCAGTCCAGGCAGACTGCACGACACATTACGCATATGCATTAAGGCAGATTTTCTCAGAGCATCTCAATTGTATAAAAAAAATCCTCAAGGATACTGGCAACATTCATTTGCATTCATATGTTGTCTGCCCTCCCATATACCATTTTATGCACATGCTGTGTTATAATATATGTATTACATATAGCAAATATTGATTTCTTGCAACAATTTATCATTCACTTAAGTGAGCACATAAATATATGTTAATAACCTATTATACTCAACACTAATTTAATACTTTCATACTATATCAGTAGTTAAAACAAATTTATGTTCATTAAATCTTAAGGCTTGCATTACCAGCATTATCTCAACAGTATGATTGTATAAAAAACATAAAAGATTCAAAAGAGACAAGAGCTGTGTTTGTGAAACACAATGCCCAATACTGCGCTTTGAAGCCGCACAGCAGCTATTTTAGAAAAAAATGACCTTTGACCTTATAGGATGACCTTGACCTTTCACCACTCAAAATGTGCAGCTCTATGAGATACACATGCATGCCAAATATCAAGTTGCTATCTTCAATATTGCAAAAGTTATCACCAACCTTTAAGTTTTGGGACAGACACACACATACATTACAGACAGGCCAAAAACAATATACCCCCGATCATTCGATCTGGGTGCATAAAAATCTATAGTATACCAGCATCCAAAACATGCACATGATAAGTGTACATATTAAATACACACACAAGGCTGCCTACCAGGTTACAATACCCCCCCCCTGACTGCCTTCCAGGCTACCTTGCCCTCTTCCCACCCACCTCAAGACTACATACCAAGCTACATTGCCCCCGTGGAATGGAGGCTTGGCAAACAGCTGATCATGCCAGAAGCGTACAGAGGACATCCTTCCTGGGTCCAACAGCTGAGACACAGGAACCTGGGGAAATACAATCGCATTATACATCATACCAGTATCTCATTATTCACTATCCATTATTCTCATCTTATCAGCCCTCCTCATCGTATCATTGGTTTAACATAGTGACAAATCTTAGCAACCAATCAGAAGGGCGGGTATGATAATAAACATTGTGCATGATACAACCGGGAGCTGAATCTAGCCAGTATTTTGTAAAAACATATAAAAACAAGTGTGTTTGACTTTCAAAATCTATTCACTTCAAAATGTATGTGTATTTTATTTTGAGGGCTGATATAACAGATACACATTATATATCTTTATCTCACTTTGCACTATATTTTATCACATATATACCATATAATTATTATACACTTTATTCTTAGTCCAAGCATTCTCAAACCTGATGTCCTCAATACTCATTCCTGGGTTGTACATTTTAAATCCTTTAGGCAATTATATACATATTAAATTTGATCATATTTTTTACATGTACCACTGGTATAATATAATCAAAATCATTACACTCATTATTGTTTATACATTAAATCTGCTTTCTAATATGCAACCAGACTAAACCTTGACTAGTAAAATGTGTTTTCAAGTATGAGACAAGGACCAGTGTTTTATGACTACCGTAATTACTCTATGTTTTGGGACACTTAAAAATATTATTTTTTTCGTGTCCAAACATAGATACGAAAAATATTCACAAAATGCAGGTGTCCGAAAACTTAGAGTCGAAAATTGAAGTGTCCTAAAATAGCGTCAATTGTATCAACGACTACCAGTGATAGCATGCGCTTGTAAAATACCATGCCGTATAGTATAAATTACAGTTATATATATTTGCACTGCATTTCAAATAATTTTAAATGCTTAATTTATTTGACAGATAGTTACTACAAGGTTGTACTTTGACCAACGCGTTTAAAGATGAAAATGTGACGTACCGATACTTGCTAGTATGAACCTGTAATTAACGCAAAAAAAAGCAAACTATGAATTCTTTGTTTGTTCATTTCAGATAGTTGTTTTCTTACACCTTTCATTGTTCGTAAAACTTGCAATAGGGTGCATCACACTTTGAAGCGTTTAGTATTTGTCACAGTTATTTTACTTAGAAGGGGTAGGACCATTGCTGTAGATAATTGAACTGTTAATTGGTACTGCCCCTGGTAAGTGTCATAACGCTTATGCTATCGGGCGAAACCATTGTTTAATACCGGTTTACAAGGTTATTTACCCAATAACGCAATGTAATGGTCCGTTGCCCTCAGGCATGCACCTTCCATGTTTTATGATGTTAATCTGGTTGTAAAATCTCATGATCGAAGTGTCATTAGATATCGAAAACAAGACCGAAATTTGGTAAAATAGCGCTGTAAAATATTCTGTCCGAAAACTTAGAGACATAAATAATGGACAAAAATCGTGTGTCCAAAAAGTAAGAGTCATGAAAAATAATTATTTTTGCAAAAAAAGGAGGTGTCCGAAAACATAGAGTAATTACGGTAATGTAAATGGCAAAAGCGGATAAGTAATGGCATACAACTTGAACAAATGTATCTAACCACAACGTTTGGAAGGAACACCAGGTCATGGAAATGTTTTGTAAGCCTCCAATGACCCAGAGCGTGCATCAGAACGTTGTCAGGGTCACCACTCTGGTTGCTATGGTATTCATACAACATCTCCATGCCTGGGTGCTTTTCTTCACCCTGCAAAAACAAATAATACTATCAATGGATAACGTGGAATATTTCTATTTAGATTGTTGCAGACTTTATGGCATGTTAAGATCATGATGAAAATATTTTTAAAAGTAATGTCCCTCCTTCATTCATGTCACAAGAAATGTTGATGGCAAGTACAAATGTACATCCTGATTTTCCAAAAATAAATGGCATAATTGCAGCATATTGCAATGTCCATGAAATCTTAAATTCAGGCCTTCAGCCAAACAAAACATCCTTCAAACAATTAGTTTCCAATATTCAGAAAATGATCTGCATATACGAATTAAGAAAACCTCAAATATTTCACTACAAAACAACAGCAGTCAATAGAACATACAAAGGTGTAATAACTATCTGCATTCAAAAAATATATAATGTAAATATGTTCTTTACTATTCTAAAAGTTGTAGATTTAATGAAAATCATACCAACCAGAAAGTACTTGTAGTCAGCAAGTATTTTGTCACACTGGTCTGGTGTCAGTACAGGGACATTCAGCAGGAAGCCATCTCTCTGGAACTGTTCTATCTGGGACGGACTCAGCATGAATGACTGCCATTCATCGACGTCCTTTAAACACAAGACATTAAGAATAAAACTGCCTTATCTTACAGACAAATGTTATGCACTTACAGATGATATTTGTTGATTTCAGTGTCAGATAGTATTATCATTTCATGATAAATATATTCTTCATGTAAAAATTTGAATGAGTGATGATGAAACAAACCAACACAATATAATTTTTTACACAGATAAACCACTGAAAACAAGAAACCGTCGGAGACGGGTGAGGCTCCCCAAAGTTTTTTTTTGTCACAATATTGCACTATATATTCAGATAAAAGGAAACGTCTTGAGGGCACAGTAGTTGGGGGGACAAAAAAATTTTTATAGAAAATTTCAAAGGGCCATAACTCTGTGAAAAATCATCCAACCAGAACCCGCTGATAATATGCACATCTCCTCTTGGTAGTGAAGTTTCCCATAAAGTTTCATTGAATTCCGGTCATTTGTTGCTGAGAAATAGCCTGGACAAAAATTGTGCACGGACGGACACACAGACAGACGAAGCAGCGACTATATGCTCCCCCCAAAATAAATTTTGGGGGAGCATAATAAAAGCAAGTTCCTACTTACCGTTACTGGCGCAAACAAGTCTCCAACAGGTCTGTGAACCATGCTGTAGTCCTGCAAGCTGGGACTGCATTCTCCAGCGTCCATTAGTATGCAGGTATTACTGGTTATTGATTGGCAACAGATTTACCTAACGAATAACATAAAGTCATAAAAAACATGTAAAACAAGACTATTGCCAAGCAATATATGTCCCCTACCGGCTCCACCATTGTCAGAAATTCCACCATTCAGATTTTTTTATATTTGTTTCCATAGCAACCAGAATTTTTGACGTAAGAACACAATGAAATGAGGTGCATAATGTCCATATTGCCATTTATCCATGTTTCAAGTTTCATGAAAAAATATGAAGAACTTTTAAGTTATCGCAGGATCCAGAAAAAAACACCATTTTCAGCAGTATTTCTAGTCTATTTGTTGCCATAGCAACCAGAATTTTTGATGTCTGAACAAAATGAAATGACATGCATAATGTCCATATTGCCATCTATCCATGTTTAAAGTTTTATGAAAAAATATGAAGAACTTTTAAAGTTATCGCAGGATCCAGAAAAAAACACCATTTTCAGCAGTATTTCTAGTCTATTTGTTGCCATAGCAACCAGACTTTTTGACGTAGGAACAAAATGAAATGATGTGCATAATGTCAATATTGCCATCTATCCATGTTTCAAGTTTCGTGAACAAATATGAAGAACTTTTTAAGTTATCGCAGGATCCAGAGAAGTGTGACAGACTGACATAACGAACACACAGAGCGCAAACCAGTGAAACCGGTAGGGGACAACAAGAGATGTGTTTGTCAGAAACACAAAGCCCCCTTCTGCGCCGCTTTGAAGCCATATATTTGACCTTTGACCATGAAGGATGACTTTGACCTTTCACCACTCAAAATGTGCAGCTCCATGAGATACACATGCATGCCCTATATCAAGTTGCTATCTTCAATATTGCAAAAGTTATGACCAATGTAAAAGTTTTCAGACGGACGGACAGACCGGACGGACTGAGGGACAGTTCAAAAACTATATGCCACCCTTAGGGGGCATAAAAATGGGCTTCCATCAAATACAAATGTTAAAAAAGGATGCCACTCTACTCGAGAGTAAAGAAATGAAAACTATATTACAATTCATGCTATACATTTTTACATTGTTTAAATACTGGAAATGTATAAATACAATTCCAAAAGACTTCTGCATGCAAGCTGCCAACAAACAAAATAATAGCACATTAATTCCATCAAAACTTAAAGGGACCTTTACACAGATTTTGGCATGTATTAAAGTTTGTCTTTAAATGCTTTATATTGATAAATGTAAACATTGGATCTTAAAGGCTCCAGTAAAAAAAACAAAAATAAAATTAAAGAAAGAAAAAAAAGTAAGCCTCAACTGGGCTCGAACCACTGACCCCTGTAGTAAAAACGCTTAGATCACTCGGCCATCAGTGCTCATAAAATTAGAGATGTATTTAATAATTTATATAAGCAATCCTCATAGTGTTACAAAATATAAGGACAACAACAGAACTCTCCAAATTATTCAATCCTTTAACGCTACAACGCTTTATAATTTATAGGTTTTTAAATCGTCAAAAGATGCCTATAATGGATAATTTAGAGCATGGTAAATGTTCAGTATTACTGTTTCCTCACAAATATCATAAATACAACAAAAAGTTGTGAATCTGAAACAATTTTTGTCTGTGGTCAATTTACCAAAACGTGGAAAGATCACTTTAAGTGATCAAGCTGAAACTGTTCTTCTAATTTGAGTCAAATTGACCTTGACTACACTGGCCCTTAATGCAATTCCTCATCAGATCAACCTGTTACCTACCCCCACACACAATTTTAGCACAATATCAAACCTTACAGATCTTACTGAGGTAAGAGTTATGGGCCTTGGTAAGTGACCCATACAAATATCATCTGAGGTTTCAATGAAATGCAGTCCACTCTCGTTATCTCAGCATTGGATATCTCGATATTCTCGATATGTTGAAGTAAGTTTAATGTCCCAACTTTTTTCCTTCTTTATCTATATAAATAAACATCGCATTTCTCGATTTTCGTTATGTCGAATAATTCGATATCTCGATATAAAATTTTGTCCCGAGTCCCGATTTTACATGTATTTACTGTAGTTTATCTCGAAGCACGAATAACTGTTCCAGTGACGGCAAAAGGTGAGAACAAATGTCTTTGATACTTCACCGTCCCGCTTCGCCTGGCTGCTCATGATACTGTGCAGTAGGAAATTGATTGGTAGGTTAATTGCATCAATGATCACACTTGTGTAACGTCGTTTGCCCTTAACACTTGAGTAAGGCCTGTCACTTTAACTGTCACTTTAACATCCATTAACTGCAATTAATACACAGCCTGTATCTAGATCTGGGGATGTTGAGTAATAAAGATAATAAAGACAAGACTCAAAATGGCTTTTCATTTTTATTTGATCCTGTACTAATAATGGATTGAACTTTGCATTTCAAACTACGAAATGTACATGTACAGTTCAGTATTCCAGAACGTGATTTACACATGTTCAGATAAAAAACCCTCGTCTTGATTGGACGTCAATTGCATCATAACTTTAAATAGCAGCATTACCGGATGTTTACTCGACAGTTTAGAAAAATTATAACCGCATGTGTTCATGCAATTCTGTAATACTTAAAACATCATTTTAAGTATTTAAATAGCAAAATTAATCGTACCTCGTAAAAACGCGTATATATCAGGTAGAGAGTATTATTATCACACAATGACAGCTTTAGTTGGACCACTTAGCAGGTATTTGGATGTTAAAAACAAGGTAATTTTTCGTCTCATTTTTTCTTTGAAAACGCCTAATCGGATATCTTGAACTCTCCTTATCTCGATATTTTTTCTTGTTCCCGCCAACTTCGAGATAAAGAGAGTGGACTGTACCTGAAGTAGGGAAGATGTTGCACTTTCACTTTAAGCATACACAGAGGCTGACAAATGGTTAAGTAGCATATATACTGCCTAAAATAGTAGATAAAACAAGGGCTGTTTGTAAAACATGCATGCCCCCCATATGGGCTCTCCGTTGTAGTAGGAGCCATTGTGTGAATATGTTTTTTGTCACTGTGACCTTGACCTTTGACCTAGTGACCTGAAAATCACTAGGGGTCATCTGCCAGTCATGATCAATGTACCTATGAAGTTTCATGATCCTAGCCATAAGCGTTCTTGAGTTATCATCCGGAAACCATTTTACTATTTCGGGTCACTGTGACCTTGCCCTTTGACCTAGTGACCTGAAAATCAATAGGGGTCATCTGCGAGTCATGATCAATGTACCTATGAAGTTTCATGATCCTAGGCCCAAGCGTTCTTGAGTTATCGTCTGACAACCACCTGGTGGATGGATCGACAGACCGACCGACATGAGCAAAGCAATATACCCCCTCTTTTTCGAAGGGGGGCATAATAACAGCTGTTCACAACTGATGGTGGTGGATGTTTTTGTTGATACCACTTTGACCTCTGATCCCTTATTATTGTCTTATTAGTTAGCGTTTGACCTGATTCAAATAAATCATTCTTTATTATGCCCCCCTTCGAAGAAGAGGGGGTATATTGCTTTGCTCATGTCGGTCTGTCGGTCCACCAGGTGGTTGTCAGACGATAACTCAAGAACGCTTGTGCCTAGGATCATGAAACTTCATAGATTATTTACATGTAAAATCTATAACCTTTGACTAAGAGACTTGATCCATGTGTTTGATGGGGCAACCTTTGTGTACAAAGGTTTGACCTGCCTAAATACTAATAAAATAAGTTGGGGCGAAAAAGAAAAAAGTTATTATGATAATTGCTTTCTAAGTGTGACCTTGACCTTTAAGCTTCTGATCAGGATCACATTTCAAGCAGTCTTAATGAGCATTGCATTTGTGAAAAGTATTATTCATGTCAATGATAAGTTATTTCACGAACAAATTTAGTGTCAATGACAAGGTATTGCATGAACATTTTAAGTGTTAACGGTGATATTTGACCTTTATGGTTGGCCATGACCTTTGCCTAATCTTGTACCACATCAGTTTTAACAGCAGTCAACCAACATTTCTGTCAAGAAAATCTCAAAATTTCTCTATCATTTGATAAATTTATTACAAAGAAGACCGAATGGGGATGGAAAAAGGCCTGAAAATATTAATATTATTGATTTGTTTAACTATGGATTACATATTGAAACAAATTTCGAAGGGTAAGAAGTTCGAAACATTCTAAATTAAGATCCCCTATGGTAATAATTGTACTATCTAATATGCAAAATATGTTTACCAGAAACAACTACTAAAACATTGTTTCATTATTTGCATAACTAGAGAAATCAACAAAGAAAAGAACATACACCTCCCACCTCTAAGATAATTTAGAAGAGGCGTAATGTGTTAAACACCGTTTGATGATTGGTCGCCGTTTCTTTTTCCACCCTACTGTAATAGACCTGGAAAATTGTTATACTTGGCACTGTTTCCTACATTCAATATGCGCTTACAAATCAAATAGGCAAGTATTAATTATGGTTTTAAATAGTTTTCTTGGAATATAAAATAAACGCACTCGGATAAGTAATAAAAAGTGTAAAACTGTAAAAGAGAACAGCCAATTTTAACAACATGTTCAAAATGGAGCCGAAACTTGGATAACAAAGGTGTGTAATTTTTGTGTTCGTAATTCATTATGTGTTTTGTTTTCGCTCATTTAAAACTGTTGACGTTTGATCGGTCTTTCATTTTCCATTAATGTCACGTTAACAAACATGTTATTTTATTCGCAAATACCTGAATAATAATTGACTCAGTTTCTTATTTTCATTTTTTATTAGACTTGGAATATTAATTAACCAATCTTTACTGAAAAAGCGAGTACCTTTAAAGTTAAGGCCTTCTATTTAGATTTTAAAGCTTACTTATTGTGTAATGATTTAACTTCTGATTTAAATTATACATGTGACTGATTAATTAATTGTACATGACGTTTTTGTAAAATGTTTTGTTATTATGGTTATGTTACAGTCAACTCGCCAACAGAGGGTCACGCCAATAGGGGGTCAATATCGTGTATTTCATGAAAAAGTATAATCAAATAAAAAACAATTGATGCATAGTGTGTCCCTTGAATTAATGTACAATTTTACAAATTTGTGAAAATATGCTCCAACTGTTGATCTGACAGGGGAGATAATGCTGTAAACAGTGATCCTTTATTGGCGATAGTGAGTGTTTTTGTGTACATCATTTTACTATAGGTAATGTTTATTTATTTTCAATAAAACCTTTTTTAATCTGAAATATGGTTAAATGACAGCGTTATAAACTGTTTATTTTATAGTTTTTGTGATCATATGATATTTTTTAATTGTCGTACATTCATTGGTCATTTTTGCAAAAAATCAGAAGTGTACTGCGGCAAAAACATAATACAGAAAAAATGATATTATAGCATTTATTTTTACATCTTGTCATATATACACAAAAGCCAAAAGGACATTAATTCTAATGGAAATATTTAACTTTTTTTGGCATGTGATTCTCTATTGGCAAGTTGATAGTACTTTACTAAAGTCTTTAGTCTTCACCAAGGGGACGTGGAGTGTGTCCCAGCATTACTATCTAATAAATTAACTTTAATGCCAACCTAAGCTGCTTGGACAACATTGAAATATAGATGCTATTTCCTCTATTATTTTTTTCTGGAAGATATTCAGAGTGAGAAGATCTTGTTCAGTGGGTAAGGGGAGGCAGAATTCTCTTAAGAAATCCCAGCTGTTCTGTGGTGTCCATCAACTCAAGTAATGCATCAAGAGTATGGATTAAACCCTGTTGGCTCAGCTGATAAGCAAGTGCAGCAACCACTGTGCAAAACACACAGCCTGCCATTTATATTTATTACTGATTGGCACTGGTCTCATATGTTTTTCTCCTTGTATTCAGCCACTTGTGTTCTACTTGAACAGAAGTCTATTAAATTTTCATTTAGGATTTTGTTGTCAATATTGAAAAAACTGCCAACTGTGCAACTGTTTTAAAATAATGCTGAAAATTGTTCTAAACTGAAAGATTTTCATAAAATTATGAATTGAATAGAATGGTCATTTAAACAACAGACATGGCGTAAGCTTGTCGGCCCGTAGGACATTGCCAGCAAACAATTAAAAAGGCTAACTGACCGGTTATTTTTTCTTTTAAAAATTGCAGTTTTTACAACAACATTATTTCGTGATTATGGGATTATGATATTTCCGAATATAAAAAGTTCTTTTTCGTCATATTTCGTAAGTCAGTAGTACATTGCAGCATCGATACGTTCCAAGAATTATTCTAAACGTGAATATAGCGTCTCGCGTGGTGGCAAAAGTAGTCGGACATTTAAGATTTTGCGTTGCACGCACGTCGCAAATATTCCAAGATGGTGGACAATAAAAAGAAATTACGATGCTCAGCGAAAATGACAATTACAAATCAAATGAACGCTGTACATCATTTTGCTTTATTATGTTTGTCACTCTATACAGTTTACTGTTATGGCATGTAAGTGAAATGAAAGGTACTGGTAAACGTATTTAATATATTAATAAATCTGTGTTTAATACATCAATAAAACTAAATTATGTATATATGTGAAAATATTTTCCCAAACTGAAAAAAAAAACTTAATTTATTTCTTCAATTCAGGCTGCTGACACTTTTTTTGCCCTTTCATAAATCAACTACGTGTTAACATTCCCTTTTTGAATTTACTATGCAATGTTACATCCAGGATAAAACACTTAAAATTGAGGCCTGTGAAATAAACAACTGACCTGTAAATTATTTTTCCTTGTAGGCCAGTCTGGCCTGTAAATTGTGAAAGTCTTTCGCCATGTCTGAAAATTAAACTATTTACATGTACAAAAATCATTTAAATACTCAATCTGTATCAGAAAAAATAAATTGATTATTGTTAATAAAATGTTTCATTACATTAGAACTTCTGAGGGGAACTAAAATAATTTATATGGTTTGGCATTGTTTTGTGTTCTTCAAAGAAGCTTTAACATTGTTGACTGACAATTAAACTATTATAATTCTTGGTGTGAATTTCAATTGATCTTATTGATTGAGGTGATAATGTCTTTCTTAAATGTTTATTGTTTAGTGACTTGACTGCTTGCTGACCTGGCTTGTTTGATGCTCACTTTGTACTTATCCAGAAAACAAAACTGAAAGTGTACAGTTAGACAAATACATGTATAACTGATGAAGTTACAACACTTTTCTGCAACTCATTTTTATGGGATTTAAAAAAGGAGTATCAGCATCAGTGTTTTTTTTCATTCAAAATTGGGTCTGGTAACCGGACCCATTCCCAATGGAAAAAACTGTATATTTTTCCCAAATAGGAGCTAAAAATTCCCAATGGAAGGCTTAATTTTTATTATTTTTTTTTATGTCAATATTTTTTTCATCTCCCATCCATATAAATTAACCCTTAGTAAATATAATACTGGACAAACTTATATCCTCAATTTTGATGCATTTTTTAGCAAAACAACAACAGCACAAATTTCCCAATTTTAGTCAAAACGCCATGAATTTTCCCAATCCAACGGGACCCGGCGCCATTCCCAAAACGGTGAAAAAAACACTGGGCATGACATTAAATTGGCATAATATGTTTCACAAGAAGATGTGACCTAACAGGCAAAAAAGTGATTTTTGGAAAAAAGAGTTAGTTGCAACAGGTTTCACTTCAGTCCTCGCTGAATTGTAAATTATTTTATTTGTGAAAATTAAGTATAAGATACACATGACCAGGAAACCAGTGATTTTTTTTGCCCAAAATTACCACTGATATTTAGCTGCTTCCCAATTGCAAAAAATGATGTTTTTTCCCAAAAATCTGACGAAATTTCCCCAAAAATGACCAAATTTTCCCAATTAAGCCAATAAGATTGCATCATTTAGCGTTAATTTCGTTGAACGAGTGCAATGAGCTTGAGTCTTCGCCGAATGACAACTGATAGCGAATGTAGCCGAATACGATTTTACGTTGCTATCCACACATCTCTCTATATTGCGGAGGATACCGACGATAGTTGATGTATCCCGATTGTTAACGCCTGTTTTTACACACGCCCATGATGGCGGCAAGCAGACGAGAAGTCTGCGATGGGCAGCGAAAATGATAAATACTAAAATTAACAGCGGATATTGATACACCCCAGGTGTAACAGTTGCACTTACCTGTTCAATTGACTGCCTTTTAAGTTGTTCATTCAATTCTGGTGACATTATGTGACTATATAAAACAATTGACAAATGTACACAACTGAGTCTATATAATCTAAACATCACCAGAACTTTTATCTAGCGGTGAGCCATCCATTTGAATACTTTGTATTTTTCATTGTTTTTCTAAATAAGGCGCCATTATGTCTCATTGTTATGACATTTGGTAAATGACGTCATGTATCGTTCTAATTTCTTGGTCATGATTTATGGTCAGTAACGTCACTGACCAATTTTGGTCACTGGTGCCCAGAATTCTGGTCATTAATGACCAGAATCTTGGTCACTGCCCAGAATCTTGGTCACTGACCAATTTTGGTCATCAGTATTGAACAATAAGTAAAAACAGAAAACAGTTGAGTTTTAGTCAAGATCTAGGATAGACGTAATTTTTGTTAAGAGAGTCATTCATTTTTCGAAGTAAATACCTTTTAGTCGTTATCACATGTTTTATAATAATAATCCAGTAAATTGAAGATTGTTTACATTAAGTAACACTGATTTTATAAGCATTTTAACACTTTTATTGTATTATTTACACATAAATACTGCAAGAACGCAGAACTGACTGATTGTGCGTCACTCGCCATTAACTTTGTAAATACTACCCTAGTGTTATTACCGGGAAGCTGGCGGTTAGGAATCACTTACATTGTGTTGCTGTCTAACGGGTGGTTTATTGCGATTATTGTCTTCGCACGAAGTTTATTGCGATTATTGTCTTCGCATGAATAAATTATTGTTTGAATGTTTTCTATGGACTTGTGTCATATTTCAAAACGGATGGAACAAGCGTAACACTATATTAACAGCTATTTGAAAGCTATAAGTAATCAAGTCATTAATACGGTATACCTCAAAGCAGAGGTGCGTAACAATATCACATGTTTATTAGGAGATAATTTAATGTGTGTGTCAATTAACGCAAAATACTATGTTTGAGATGAACAACAACAAATATTTGTTAGAAATGTTCACAGTGAATGTGCGTCACGGAAATCTGTGTTGGGAAATTGGAGTTCACAAAGTTAAAGCATTTAAGACGAGAACCGTTCGAAAATGGAAAGAGACCAGGCTTTTTCCGCTCCATTTTGGGAAAACGCCACACTGGAATTTTGGGAATTTCGCGTTGTGAAAACCCCCATTTTGGGAAAAAAATTAATCGCAAAATTGGCTCAATTGGGAAAAATTATCGCATGTAAATTATTTAAAACAGTGTTTCTTATATTTCAAAGAAGCCGTTAACTGGTAAATAACGACTATTTTGATATCTTATTATTAAAATTTTACAAAATATTATGAACATGTGTGATTAGTGCAGGTTTTTTAATCTGAATTTGGGGAAAAGGCTTGGCCTTTTTGAGGTGAAAAAAATCGCGGGAAGCGCCGGATTTTGAGGATAAAAAGTTAAGTCTTAAATAATCATTAACATATTTTACAGTTCTTAAAACAAATTCAAGGCAACAGATAATTTAATTATGCAATACTTTCTATTTTCTACACCAGATCAGGTCAACTTATATATTTAAAGGGTAAAAAAAAAAAAAAAAAAAAAAAAAAAATTTTTTTTTTTTTTTTTTTTTTTTGAATTGGGAATTTTTTTTTCAATTGGGAAAAAAACAACCAGATTTGCATTGGGAATGGGGCCGAATTTCGGACCCGTGGCATAGGGCGGAAAAAGCCTGGAGACAAACATGATTTGATTCATATGTTAGTGGATCTGTATATATTCAGATTCATATGCATATTCTGCTTTATTATGTTTGTCACGCTGTATAGTTTGGTGAAATAGCATTGAACTGAGGATGTCAATTGTGCAAGATATTAAAAGGTAAACAAATGAAATGTATTATTTTAGCTCCATTTAATACAACATTAACACAGCAAGAACACAAAAGCGTGTTTGTTAATATTTCTTAATGTTATCACCATATCATATTTTACTTTAAAAAACATCCTGAATTAAATTCATACTCTTAAAGAGATTATGATTAAATCATAATGGTACATGTATATTGAAGAATCTATAGATTATTGCAAGTTTAATATGCATGTGGAAGGATATTAACTAAACACTGTAAGAAGACATGAAAGCAACTCTTTATAATATAAAAATGCTGTCAAACATGAACATAGCAATTTTTATTCTGTTCTTATAATCATATTTATAATGTTTCCCAATTTCATGGTTTATCGCGCTATTTTTCCCAATTTCATGGTTTATCGCGCTAATTTTCCCAATCCAAATGACACAAGCTGTAACAAAAAAAAGCAAAAAAAATCACTGATGACATGTGAGGTACTTACTTCTGGGCTCCTAACTGTTTGACTGGGCAATCAAAGTATAAATGAAAAGTTAGGTTTTTATTCCTGTGAAGGATAACAATACTTATATATGCAATATTTCAAATAAATTCAGTTTATTCAGTTTTACAGGGAAAATGTTATAACACTAATATGAATAAAAATCAGGAAAGGACATTGTTATTAAATAAAGTGGTACTATATTTGTTCAATGTTTTGCAAATCTCGCATACAAATTATTAAAAACAAATGCAACAATTTAAATTATTTAAAATGCAACATTTTCAATTAGTTTTGTCAATATATTATCATGGTTAGAACCCACATTTGCGCAAATAGGTTGAACTTTATGATTGACCATTTGGGATTTGGTTTCTTTGTCTCAGCTAGTGTGCGTATTCAACAAATGAGACCATGCCAGTGTTAGCCTTTTTTTGTATGAATGTTATCTCAGGGTTTTTTATCTGATTTTGGGGAAAGGGCCTGGCCTTTTTTGAAGGGAAAAAAATCGCGCGAAACGTAGAATTTTGGGGGAAAAAATTGTGCGAAAAGCTGGATCTTGGGGAAAATAAGCAAAGTCTAAAATAATCAATTTAACATATTTTACTGTTTTTAAAACAAATTCAAGGCAACAGATAATTTAATTATGCAAGATTTTTCTAGTTTCTACAGTGGATCAGGATAACTTATATATTTAAAGGAAAAAAAAAAAAAAAAATTTTTTTTTTTTTTTTTTTTTAATAGGGGAAAATGAAATCTAGGGGAAATTTTACCAGCTGAGGGGAAAAAAAAATCCCAGGGGAAAGGGCCGATTTTCGGCGGGTCCCAAAGAAGGAAAAAAAAACCTGTATCTGTTCAATAAAAAATAGTCTTCGGTACATGATTTTAATAGTATTTATATATTTTGTATAATTTCATTAAATAATTTACATGTCAATAATTATTAAATTAAATTCTGACAGCAGTCAAGCCATTATGTATGCATATAATGTTACTATAATGGAATATATATATAGGATCTGGAACGAGTTGTCATATCATACCATATTTTATTAAACGAGTTCAGGAATTTTGTTAGAAAGCGAGCCTTTGGCAAGCTTACTAGCAAATTTCCTGAACGAGTTAAATAAAATATGGTATGATATGACAACAAGTGTCAGATCTTTTTATGCCCCCGGTAGAGTGGCATAAAGCAGTTGAACTGTCCGTCAGTCAGTCTGTCCGAAAACTTTTATATGGCCATAACTTTTGCAATAATGAAGATTGCATCTTGATATTTTGCATGTATGTGTATCTTATGAAGCTGCACATTTTGAGTGGTGAAAGGTCAAGGTCATCCTTCAAGGTCAAAATTAAAAAAATACAATCCAAGGGAAGTAATAAGCTTTAAAAGGGAAATAATTTCTAAACCTACCAAATGATATATTGACATTTTATTTAAAAGTGGCGAATAGGGGGCATTGTGTTTCTGACAAACACATCTCTTGTTTATCACATGCTTTTAAATGAGCAAATTAAAAAAATATTTACGCAAACATTATGATAAATCCGGAATGTTGTTTTCATTTCGTGACGTCATTTGACGTTGCAACGTCATTTCAGCAAATTAACAAAAGGCTCAAACGAAAATAAGCCAATGAAAACGCTTAAAAAGTATACATGTTGTATTACACATGTGTAAGATATCAATATTTGTAACGGTTATATTAAATGGGAAACAGGGTATGGCATGTGATAAATTCATATATTGGTTTACTTTGTGATTAAGTTTCATAATGATATCCATAGTTATTTTCAAATATTTTTAAGACAAATTATCTCCTAAGCTAGAGTGCTTCTTTCTAAATCTAAATGTTAAATAGGTTCATGTAAACATAAAACAGTTATTAAATCAAAATTGAAAATTATAAAAATATAAAATGAAATTGAATATGTACATGTGAACATGAATATTGTCTTGGCAACAAAATCTTCCTGCTCATATAAATAATACATGTTACGAAGAAACGCACCATCCAGGTAGGAATCATGAGAACAGACTCTGTGATAAAAGCAATGCAATAATTTAGGGAATTAGTCTATCAGTGGATGGGGCTTTAAATGGAGTACACTAGATTAGCTAGCAAGTGTACACTAAACTCTAGTAGCAAATTACATGCTATTCATTTTTCCTTTGATGTCTTTTCATCACAGGGGAGCCTATTTCAGATGTTCTTAATTTTCTTATCAAGGGTAGGAATGCTCCTAGAAGTTTTCTTATAGCTATTTTCATTGTTTTATTGTAGTTCTGCATTAATGGACCAATGGTGCTTCTGGTATGCCATAGTTTAAAAATACTATTGATGTATTTATTTGCATGCTGATACATATGGTCACCAGATGCATTATGAAATTTGTTGGGTTTTTGCAGGGCTCAACATTAACCTAAAAACCAACTTGCCCAAGTACTTAGAAAATCTACTTGCCCTGAACGTAAAGCCACTTGCCCAAACATAATATCACATTAACTGTAATTCTCATATTTTTAAATAAAGATCAAAATGATACACCACAAAACCTTTTTTTTTCACATTTTACAAAATGATTACAGCAATTAAAGTCTAAATTTAATGCTCTTTGTTTTGTTTTTTGCACTTGCCTGGGCGGACAACTAGATTATAAAATAACTTGTCCGCACCCAACTTTTACTTATCAGGAGCAATAGGACAACTGTTATTGTTGAGTCCTGTTTTGTCCGTATTTTTATGCTTCCGAAGGAGGTCATATAGTGATCCGATGTCACTTCAGATATAAACTTGGTATTTTGCATGCATGTGTATCTCATGGAGCTGCACATTTTGAGTGGTGAAAGGTCAAGGTCATCCTTCAACGTCAAAGGTCAAAAAAACAAATCCAAGGGAAGTAATAAGCTTCAAACGGAGATAATTATCTGTACCTGCCCAATGATATAAACGAATAAATAAATCAAAGCGGCACAGTAGAAGGCTTTGTGTTTCTGACAAACACATCTCTTGTTTAACTCTATAGATGTAGCCTAATACAGGTTGTATTTCCCTCAGAAAGTTTCTGTCAATTCATGCAGTTTTCCCCAAATGTAATATATATATACACATGAAAATTCAATTCTCCTATCAGTAACATTTATCCCCAAATTAAGTTTTCTTTTTCTATTTTACTCCAAAATTGAACCCTTAGGTCCTTTGCCCTGATCCTTAAAAAAGACCTTTTTGTAGACTAATAAATCCATATTTTTTAAATTTAATAATGATAAATTTCCTGCTAAATTGGACTAACATAATTTAAGTGACGTGTATACTGACGTTACATCAAGAAATGTAATGTTTAAAAGCTAATTTAGATTTTTTTATGTCATTGTTTCAGAAATGCAATATGATTTAGACAGGGACACTCTTTTTTGCAACTTTATCTGTTATCAGATAGCTGCATTATGGTAATTACCATATGTTTATTTTATAACAATACATGACTGTTAAGAGACACTGCTGCTTAAGTTGTTGGATTGAAAAAACAAATGCCCATTCCATATTTTTTGCACCTGGTGTACATATTTTCAGATTATTTCTGATGGTAAAGTCATGTTTTGATTGCCTCCTGACTTAAGCTAGAGATTACATTTTTTATGCCCCCGAAGGAGGGCATATAGTGATCGGAGCCTCCGTCCGTCATTCCGTCACACTTTGCATTTAGGTTTCAAAAAAAGCTCCTACATGTAACTTCTATGTCCCTTCAGATAGCACTTGGATATTTGGCATGCATGAGTATCTCATGGAGCTGCACATTTTGAGTGCTATTTGTCAAAATCGAGGTCATCCTTCAAGGTCAAGGGTCCAAAAAACAAAATCAAAGGGGCGCAGACTAGTAGGGGTCATTGTGTTTCTGACAAACACATCTCTTGTTTTCATATTAACTTTTTGGCCTTATTTTAATTGTGATATAGACCTGTAGGTTTAATTCCTGTCAAGCTGTCTTTTTTGCATTTAATTACTAAGTAAGTAAAAATTTATTTTAAATCATTAACAGAAATTAATTAAAGTAATAATGGTTATTCAATCATTATTTAGAATTTGTATTGTATCTTTGATTCAGATTCAACAAAGAGTCTTGGATTCATCAACATTAGAGAATGGACGGTGCTGAGTCGGTGAGATCAGGTCGTAGTGAGCGCTCAGATCGATCACATCGTAGTCATGGCAGCAGCCATCACAGCCGCCACCACCGTCACACGCGCCCACATGGCTCTTCCAATCACAGTCAGCGGGGGTCGCAGCGGGGAACGGATACGGGACGACCGCTCAGTCACCATACAGCCACCTGGTGGCAATGGGTCTGATGTGGACAGTCGCGTGGCGGAGAGTGAAAAAATTGAGGTGCAGATTTTGCCCCAGGATGATAATTGGGGCGATAACACGACTGCTTATACTGGGAACACAAGTGAGACTGGATTTTCGATGGACGATATGCGAAGGTTTGCAAAGGAATCATTTGATGACGATTCTTCTAGTGGCATTGACTGCTGTAGGTATATTACTACAGGATTCGCGGGACTTATCAGTTTGATGGCTTTTTTTTTCCCCGGTGGCCATGGTGGTTTTGCCTAAGTTGAAAATCAGTGGATGGTCGACAGGAATGTGTGGCGTAGAATGTGAAGGACTGCTTATCAGTATGGCCTTCAAATTGCTTATTCTCCTCATAGGGACTGTGGCCTTGTTTTTTCATCGTCCGAGGGCCACCATGCCCCGGGTGTTTGTGTTTCGAGTGGTAGTCCTCTTCCTCGTATTTATACTTACATTTGCCTTTTGGCTGTTCTATGGCGTGAAAATCATGCAAGAGCAGGAGGAAAACTATTATCATATAGTGCAGTTTGCTGTCCACCAAGTGGACGCGTTGCTCTTCATCCATTACATCGCTATTATTCTCCTCATCATTCGCCAGCTCCAACCTCAGTACGTGCTCCACGTGGTGAGATCTCCAGATGGTGAAAGCCACACGTACACTCTTGGTAACCTTAGCATTCAGCGCGCTGCAGTGTGGATCCTTGAACAGTACTATAAAGACTTTCAGGTGTACAACCCCTACTTGGAAAACGTGATGAAAAAAAATGCTATGAAAATGAGTGGTCTGAAATTTTATGACGTCGATGGTGGGCAGCAAACAAATAACAATGCGCGATCCCGTGCTATGTTTACAGCCGCAGCACGACGCAGGGATGCCAGCCATAATGACAGATTCTATGAAGAGCAAGATTACGAACGAAGGGTGAGAAAGCGTAGGGCACGACTTCTCACTGCGGCAGAAGAGGCGTTTACACACATCAAGCGAATGCAGGAAGAAACAGGTGAGAAATAGTGTACTCATTTATAATGATTAAAGGAATTTGTATTTAAGAAATATGTTATTATATTTTGTAAATGAATTTACTAAGTAATAAATAATTAACTTAATAAAATACTGAGAAATTGTTCAGCCATGTCTGAAATATACCTGAGAAAGGTATGCATGCACAAAACACAATTTTTACGTTCAGCAAACCATTTATTTCTGAGTTATTTGCCTAAAGAATTAGCCATAAAGCCCAAGTCTCACTATTGCCGGTAGGGTTTGCTAAAGCCAGTCGACTGGCGAGAACTGGGATGATTCGTATAATTTTTTTAACGCGGTCACACTATTTCCTGGTGCCGCCCCAGTTGAACCCGGTCAACAACCCAGCAGAGTCTCAGTCAACCCCGGACTAGCTACGGTTTATCCCAGTGAAGCCCCAGCAGAGCCCTGGTTGTCGCCGGTATATCCCCGATGGAGCCCTGGTGAAAGCCGGCAGAGCTGCGGTATACTGTTACTCTGCCGGCACTCACCGGGGCAATACCGGCATCAGGCGCCGGCAACGTCCTGGTTTAACCCTGGTCATCGCCGGTAATACCCCGGCGGAGCCCTCGTGAATGCCAGTGGCGTCCCGGAGAGCGCAGATTTACCTATGTACCATAGCTATCTGGGACTCTGCCGGTATTCACCGGGGCTCCACCTGGGCACCACTGGCGACAACCGGGGCTTTGCGTAGCTCTGCCGGGGTCTGTATGGGTCCCGGTGGAGCTATGGTGCCATCCCGGTAAGCAGCGATTTTCCTTGTCCAATTGGGAAAAGTACCCGTACCGGTCCAATTGGGAAAAATCGAGTCGTGAAAACCTCAAAATTAGGAAAAATCGAGTCGTGAAAACCTCAAATTGGGAAATTGGTGTATTTGATTTTTTGCTCCTAAATACTTTAAAATTGATAAACAAGTGTTTTCAAGCTGTCAATATTATATAAACCTAGGTTCAAGCTATAGAGCTGCAAAGGGAAACTAACTAAATGTTGCTTTAAAAAAAAAAAAAAAAAAATATTTTTTTATTTTTTTTAACTTTAATTGGGAATTAAAGGACAGCAATTGAGAAATTTGTATTTTTTTCGTCATTGGGAAAGTGCTGTTTACCGGTACTTTATAAAGAAGGAGGAAAATGGCTGGTAAGGTTGCTCCTGGTGCCGTCCCGGTTGTTCGCGGCGCTGCGCCGGTCGTTCCCAGTGACTCCTGGTTCATCCTGGAGGTATTAAACATTTTAATACTTTCACGGTGGAGCCCCAGTTCATCCCGGTAGAGCCCCGGTTCATCCTGGTAGTTCCCGGATCACGCACCTAGGCTCCATCGGCATCATAGTGAGACTAGGTCTTAAGCATGCATGGCTTCTATTTATCATGTGACAAACAGGTGCAGTGGTTTGTCTAATCGTATTTACATCTTTAATAACATCCCCCTGTTATTTTTTGTGTGTTTCATAAATTAAACAATTAAAGAATAAAGATTCAGTCTGCTATAAAAAAAACAACATTTGAACTATTGTACACGTTGTTTTTTGCTTGTTTAATATTGAAATACTAAGTTTACTCAGTAGATCTTTCATCAAAGACCATTCTTACATTCAAACAGCTAGCCATCTGTTTAAAAAAGTTTTATCACTGCTTTTAGGCTATATATATATATTTTACCGATTGACATTGTCATAATCTTTCATTTTATGAATCATCATTTTTCATAATAAACTTTATTGAAGACAATTATGTTCATAATAATATTGCCTGCTACATGATGTAAAGACCAGCTTTAGACAGTTGATTATTGGTAATTAGTTTCATGAGTCATTTGGTAAAAACCATTAGAATACAATTTCCACCTGTCAAAGTATTGTTTTAGGTACAAAAAGGACCGCTTCTGGTTTCATGTTTCAAAGCAGTTGAATTAATGATGAATAAATGAATATTTGCTCTGCTCAGGTGTTGTTCTTAAATTACATTGGATCATTGTTTGAAGGGAAGCATTAACTGGCAGCTGGATAATAATCTATGTATTCCTGTTTTTATGTCGTAAGCCAAGGTCACTTTTTAGAAGCAATAATGATCAAGAGTAAAATGTTGGTACATATATAAATCAACAATTGATAAATTTGATGCCCACTGTTTAATCTACAATGTATTATTGTGGCAAAGACAGTGATCTGTAAAGGTTAATTTAATAAAACCATGTTATTATTAACTCTTAGCAATGCTGGAACCGAATTTTGAAGGCCTTTGCAAACAGTTTGGATCCTGATGAGACGCCACAGAACGTGGTGTCTAATCAGGATCCAAACTTTTTGCTATTTTGATAGTATTCTTTGAAAAAAATCGAAGAAAATGCTTATTTTAGAAATTCAGCAGACGACATTTTAGCAGACGACAAATTTCCCAGCATGGAAAGTGTTAATTAAAGAATGCAGTTATGTAGGTCTTGTGGTGTTCATGAATGGGACATAAATTTCAATACAATAAGATTTTTTTATCACAAGCCTATTGCCAACTGGAGCTTGAAAGAGCTTTTATAGAATTCTTGCTGCATAACTCAAGATTTTGTGAGAGTGCTTACCCCCTTTGATAGATTATTGGGATTATCTTGACAGTAAATGCTTAGTGTGCTTAGGTAATTTAAAATACATTAGCAATGTTTTGAGATTATGTAATTTAATCACACTTCCATTTAAGGGGTACTTCCTTGCATTATCATACATTGAAATTCTATTTCTAAATTCTCTTGAGCTGGTGTTTACTTTTCAGAAAGTATTTGTGTTTCTTTTGAACTACAATAAAGACAAAGTTACATTCCTTTATAGAGTTATAATAAGAGAATTGTTTACTTGTGCTAAATTGTATAAAAAGTCACATTTTTAGATCAACCAACAAATATTAAGAGAGACAGTCAGTCATTCAGTCCAGTCATTCATTCATTCATTATCCCCACCAGGGGTGGCGAAATCAAATGTCCGAGTTGCCCGAGTCGTACATTTGCTTGTCTGGGCAACTGATTGTCCGTGGACAACAAGTTTTTTTTTTTAAGTCGGGTCCAGGTATACAAAAAAACAACATTTTATTAAAGCTGTAATTAAGTTTTACAACCGTAAGTTGACACGCGATTACATTGACAGTGCTATTTGCGGAGCAATCAAGCTAAAATACGTGCACTCTCCTGCGCAGTGATCTCCCTTATTCTATAAGAGACTGGAGCATGCCGCATTTTCAACATTCAGCCCGACTGTTAGATAGTGTACAGACTGGTTTCTTTATTTTTACAATCAGACAGAAATAAAAAGTATCAAACTAAGATAATCAAAACACGGTTTACCTTGTTATATAAGACGACGTTAATGGTAAAGATGGAACATTTTGTTTTTTTTTAATCTTCAACAACGGAGCAGAAACCCGAAGCTTTGAGCAGTCCACCTCCTAAAAAAACTAAGAAAGATTATGATAAAAATATGATCTAAGTAAACGCACCAGAACTTTTCAAGAAACTTGGCTAACAGATTTTCAATGGTTACCAGTTGATGATAATCAAATTGCTACCAGTAGCGGTGCAGAGCCTCAGTCTGATGAGGTCCACATATTGGACTAGTTTAATTTGTTAAGATTACGATGTACTTATGTTCAACACATGTTTTAATAACACTAGCTTTTCAATATTAAAAGTTTGAGGAAGTCTTTATATTGTTTATAATATACTGCTATAATGAATGTACCATTGAAATACAACTATAAACAAAACAAGCAAATCATACTCATTTTGATATATTCCACATTATTTTACATTAATCAATAAATGCGTTCATAATTTATATAAACAATTACGGACAAGTGTAGTTCAGCAACGGACAAGTTAAATTTCCTAAATGGCTGTCCGTGGACAAGTATAGTTTTTTGAGATTTCGCCACCCCTGCCCACGCTTTCTTAAAAGCGTGGGGATATTGTGGTTATCTCCGGCGCCTGTCTGTCTGTCCGTCCTGGACAATATCTCCTCCTACACTATAAGCACTAGAACCTTGAGACTTACACACATGGTAGCTATGAGCATATGTGCGACCCTGCACTATTTGGAATTTTGATTTGACCCCTGGGTCAAAAGTTATGGGGGTTCGGGTGGGGCCGGATCAGAGATTTTTACTCATTAGCTCATCTAGCTTTTGTGATCGCCTTTTGTCCGTTGTGCGATGTCAATATTTGCCCAGGGGTTGAAGAATTTTTCCAGAGCCACTCGCCCTGCTGGGCGAGTAGGCCTGACAATCCACTCGCCCTTCACTTTAATCTACTCGCCCTGCATTAAAAAAAATAGATATCTATATTTATAGTTATGATCAACCAGAACCTTCTAAACCTTCTAAACATAGTGACACTAAACTGCAAACAAATTATCTACATTATCTGATGGATTATATTTGCTTTCCTTACGTTTTCTGCACCTCTTTCCTTTTCTCAATTCTTTCCGCTTCTTGTTTTGAGGTCCGTTCTAATTCTCTCTGTTCCCTGTCGCCACCACCTTGCAGATTTTTAAAACTAGAACCCTTTTCCATTTTAATATTTCAGACGAACTTTTACTGAAAGACACGCTTGATTGACAAACGGTTACAATATGGTAAATTTTGCCTAAGGCTTCTGATTGCCAAATTCGGAATTTTTCTGTTTATTAATAATTATTTTTAACCAGGTTTTCCGAAGGAAAAAACCGGTTATTAGATTGGCGAATGCGGGCGGGCTGGCGGGCGGGCGGAACAAGCTTGTCCGGGCCTTAACTATTTCGTTCATTGTCAGATTTTAAAATCGTTTGGCACATTTGTTCACCATCATTGGACGGTGTGTCGCGCGAAATAATTACGTCGATATCTCCAAGGTCAAGGTCACACTTTGAGTTCAAAGGTCAAAAATGGCCATAAATGAGCTTGTCCTGGCCATAACTATGTCATTCATTGTGAGATTTTAAAATCATTTGGCACATTTGTTCACCATCATGGGACGGTGTGTCGCACGAAAGAATCACGTCAATATCTCCAATGTCAAGGTCGCCACGACTAAAAATAGATTTAAAAAAAGAACAAACTTACAAAGGGGGTTAATTTTGTTTGTTCATTTCAAAAGTTCAGTTTGACTTTTCTCCCTTTATCAGATTTTTTTTTCACAATGAAAACCTGGTTTTGTGACAATTTTGTCCCTTGTTTTCTGTTTATTTTTAATTAAATATAAGAAGAATTATAATCAACGAGTGATGTATTATTGTTTTATTGATATTTACATTAAAATTAACGGAATGACCAATATATTTAACAGTTTTATTCACTTTTAATCGATAAGCTAAGAGCACTGACAACAACGAAAAGAGCGCAGCCGATTTTGAGAATTATTTTTACTGTGCCCGTGACTTCATTTTTCATTGTCAAAACGAAAGGTGCAGTTTCTTTGTGTACTTACAATGTAACGTATGTTTTGTTCGTTCGTAAAATTGTTTGCAATTTGTATCGATGTGGAAGGAGTTCTGGAACTGAATTTATATTTCTCAACTTGAAAAACAGCACTCGCCCGGTCGGTCGAGTATTTAACAAATTTTACTCGCCCGACCGTCAACTTCACTCGCATATGCGAGCAGTCGAGTGGATTCTTCAACCCCTGATTTGCCTTGCCACATTTAATGTCCAATCTTCATGAAATTTGGTCAGAAGATTGGTCTTAATGATATCTTGGATGAGTTTGAAAATGGTTACGTTTGCTTGAAAAACATGGCTGTCAAGGGGCGGGGCATTTTTCCTTATATGGCTATATATGGCTATATTAAAATCTTGTTAACACTCTAGAGGCCACATTTATTGTCTGATCTTCATGAAACTTGGTCAGAACATTCATCCCAATGATATATTGGACGAGTTTGAAAATGATGCCAGGAGGTTCGAAAACATGGCCGCTAGGGGGTGGGGCATTTTTTCATATATGACTATAGTAAAACCCTGTATAAAGTGCTGCTTTAATGTATTCTTACGCCCACCCAAAATTGCCTTTTACTATAATTTCTTCATTTCTACACCGATTTACTTCAAATTCATACCAGGGTTTTTTTTGGCCCGATTTTATAGCCGAAATTCGGCTATGTTCCCAATCCCAAAAAGTATACTTTTTTCCCAAAATGTGGCAAAAAATTCCCAATTTCCAAAAAAAAAAAAAAAAAAAAATATTTTTTTTTTTTTTTTTTTCTAGAAAGAAGTCTTATGTGTATTTTATCTCAATTTTAATTCAATTACATCTAACAAAATATTATATGATTTTTTACTTTTAATTTGAATGATTATAAAGAGTTAAATCAAATTTAGTATTTCCCTAATCAGTGGACTTTTCGTGTGGAGAAAAAGGCTAATGAATTTATTTTCCCAATTTCATGAAAATGCCGATAAAATTCCCAATTCCAAAGCCATGGGCTATCTTCCCAAAAAGTGGAAAAAAAACCCTGCATACTTAATCTCTCTTTTGACAATACAGTCAATCTAACCTATGCATGGCCCCATTACCAACCCTGGGGCGCCCCTGGGTCAAATATGCGGTGGGGGGATACGCGTCGGCCTCTGCCGCGCCATTTCTAGTTCATTGTATGTAATTGTGTGTGTCCCTGACCCAAAACTATAACCTTGGTCATAACTTTTGCAATATTGAAGATATCAACTTGATATTTGGCATGCATGTGTATCTCATGGAGCTTCACATTTTGAGTGGTGAAAGGTCAAGGTCATTCTTCAAGGTCAAAGGTCTTATATATGGCTTCAAAGCCGTGCAGTAGGGGGCATTGTGTTTCTGACAAACACATCTCTTGTTTTCTATGACACTTCAATAACAGTATCTGTTAGCCCAGGTCAAGGCTGCCTGGCTGTTGACCGACCCAGGCTGGGCTGCCTGGCTGTTGACCGACCCAGGCTGGGCTGCCTGGCTGTTGACCGACCCAGGTTGGGCTGCCTAGCTGTTGACCGACCCAGGCTGGGCTGCCTGGCTGTTGACCGACCCAGGCTGGGCTGCCTGGCTGTTGACCGACCCAGGCTGGGCTGCCTGGCTGTTGACCGACCCAGGCTGGGCTGCCTGGCTGTTGACCGACCCAGGCTGGGCTGCCTAGCTGTTGACCGACCCAGGTTGGGCTGCCTAGCTGTTGACCGACCCAGGCTGGGCTGCCTGGCTGTTGACCAACCCAGGCTGGGCTGCCTGGCTGTTGACCGACCCAGGCTGGGCTGCCTGGCTGTTGACCGACCCAGGCTGGGCTGCCTGGCTGTTGACCGACCCAGGCTGGGCTGCCTGGCTGTTGACCGACCCAGGCTGGGCTGCCTGGCTGTTGACCGACCCAGGCTGGGGCTTAATTTTGCCTCCTTGGTTAGCATAGACCAAAGCAGCCTTAGTTTTCACATGTATTTTCAACATAGAACTATATAACATGTATATATAATTGCGTTTGTTACTCAAAGCTTAAAAAATCTGTTTAATATACATGTATACTGTATTGGCAGATATTCTACAACATTTATGGATTCTATTCCTTTTATCGCAGCATTTGTAAAGATTTTATGTCTGTTTATTTACAGTTATTGTTGGGTCAGACTGCCATTAAAATGCAAGCCTTTCTACTTTGCTGACTGTTCATTACTTTTTCAATGGATAATTGAAAAGTTAATGTGGCATATAGGAAATTGATTCAAACTTGACAACAATCAAATTGGGTACCTGTTCCATTAACATTTACCATTCTTTTCATGACAAGCTTAGTGAATGTTTGTATTATATATTTAACATAAATGTAATTGTGTGTATCCTTTTAACCAGTTAAAATGTACACATACTGTGTAATTCATTAATTATATTTATAATAGAATAAACAGAGCTCCAGTGGCTCAAACTTTACTTTAACCAAAATGACTTGAACCACTTTATTAGGTTAGAGTTCTTGAAATTGTGCACATTTTATGTTCAATCAGATGTGGGGTTTAATGTTACAATTATGTGTACCCATACATTCATTTTGGTTACCTGAGTAAATTCCTGAATAAATGCTCCAGTTTGTTGTAAAGTATTTACAGGGAATAAATACATTGTAATTATATGCTTTCTATGCTTTTTATGTCCCCCACTATTCTAGGTGGGGACATATTGTTTTTGCCCTGTCTGTTGGTTGGTTAGTCTGTTGGTCTGTTGGTTTGCGCCAACTTTTTAATTTTAGTTATAAATATGTACATTTCAATATCAATTAGATGTGGATTTTTATAGACAATTTTATGCATATCAATACATTCATCATGGGTGTTAGTATTACTTATATTAAAATTGTTTGTATTGAAACCATTTGATTAAGTTGTTCAACATAGAAAATTGTTGTTTACTTTTTTAGATAAATGTATGTTAGGGGATTTACAATTTTCTATTTATTGCTGGTATAATAATGTTTGTTTAAAATAAAATATGTTGATTTTTACTAAGGCCTAAGAAAAAAACATGTTTGTTTCAGGTTACCCGACTGACCGTGTCAGTTTACCCCCAACTGCATTTTTTTTTATATAAAATAATCAATTAAATTCAATTATTTTTTTTTTAATCGCGTTTTACATTATTCGGCCGTGATTTAGACAGCAAAAGTATTGATTAAAATAATGACATCAAAACAATGTATTACCGATAATTATGGACAAAATCGGCAGAGTTGCATTCACACACGTTAATCTCTTTTGTCCAAACACTGCAGACAGCAGTCTACACAATAGGTCAGTAGACGTGCTATGCGTGTTTTCATAACGCCCCACACATTATCAGTTCTGTCCAGATGCTATCTTGAATCAGTATACAGTACAATGACTGTTTTAATAATTACTCAACTAAAAGATGGTAACAATAAAGATACGGCGTGTTTGATTTGAAATTAATTAAGAGGAAATCTCAAATTATTCGAGATGTGATTGGGTAAAAAAATACAATAGAAATTTTGAACCGAAATCAACAGAATTCAATGTTCTCTGCGCTACAAAGTTTGTATCAAAGAATCAAAAAATCTACATGTATTTAACTACAAAGTTAAATCAGTCTTCTTCATCTGATTGATTTCCATGTAAAATACAGAGTTGTTAAACGAAAATAGCAATCAAATTACTGGTAATGATTGTCACTCTCGCATTTTTGCAATTCTGAATTTAAATTCTGTTTTTCTTGGTTTTTATTTTTTTCCATAAATAAGAAGCTTTGGAAAATAAATATCAGATCCTACAAAAGAAATACAAAAAAAAAAAAAAAATCCCGACCTACCAACCCTAATTTTTTTGAGCCCGTAACCTGAAACACTCATGTTATTTTTTTAGGCCTAAGTAACCTTTTTGTTTAAAATTGTTCATCAAATACTCAATCTTAAGGAAAATGTATATAGCTGTTTTTCGTTTATTGATAAAGATAATTGTTGACAATTTTTCACAATGTCTTTATGGCCCAAGTCAAACTTGTCTATTTAATTGCATAGGTAATTGAAGACCAATTTAAAATCAATTTCTGTTTGATTTGACACTGACACTGTTTTTTATTGCATCTGGAAATATTTCAAGTGTTTCTTAAATGTTTTCTTTGAGGGCAAATCGATGAATGTAAAGAGCATTTTCCCTCCAAATTGATCCAGGTGTGAAGAAATGGAAGCTAAAGAATTTTATCAAAGGTGACAAGCTAAAAAATGTTTTCACAAAGGGGTCTAAAGGGGTTGCTCCATTTTATTGTAAAGACACATGTTGTAAATTGTTGTTTGCATTTTAAGGTTTAAGGTTGGAATTGTTAATAATATTATAAATAAAGTTTTAAATTGTATGATACCAATCTATGGATCTTAATTTCAACAGTTCTTCATGTTTTATTATTTTGTAAATCTTTTGAAACCATTTCCAGTTTTACTGTTACATAGTTTATATTAGAGAAACCTTTGTCCTTATTTAGTGGACATTACTTTAAAAGTATATTGTTAGCCACCAGTATCGGTACAATGTAGATAGTTTTCAAAGTGGAGGGTGTTCAATATTGTTACACAAATAGATATCGCACTGTGGGCTGTTGATCGGTACCAGAGAATTTTAGTTGTGTGACTCTTGTCACACATACAATATTGTCACACATACAATATTGTCACACATACAATATTGTCACACATACAATATTGTCACACATACAATATTGTCACACATACAATATTGTCACAGCAATACAAGACAGTCACATGTTCCTTAACAAGCAAGTTCTGATAGTGTTAAGCATACCAGGAAGTAATTCATTTACATATTTTCTGGGGGAATCAATAGTTCCTTATTAGAACAACATAAAGAAGTCTGTGACATTATCATATAATGAATACAGCTGTTGTAGTGTGCATTTATTTCGGTGAATAAATTAGCATTAGATTCATATCAGCAAGTGTCTGTGTTACATTGAAGCACTTACAGTAGCCAATATTCACTATGACTACTAAAATCTTATTTTAACACGAATCAACATTTTCTAAATAACATGCGTTTAGGCTTCTACATGTATTTCAGATTTGTTTAGCTCCAGCCTCAAAGCGTAGTAGAATTAATTCACAATACATGTACATGCTGTTACTACTTAATTTGGTTTCAAACATTTAATTTGTTAATTGAAATTTACAATAAATGTTGTCTGCATACTTTATTTCAATATTAAATTTATGAACCGCTAGTGAAATACTGAAATTGAAGTGCATACAAAGATGCATTTATGCCATATAATACTGTCTGACTTAACCATTTTAAAAGTGGATTATGCCTCAAAATATTATGCACTTAAAACTATTTATATACCATGCAGTTTTGTTGAAGTTTTAATTGGAAACATACATTATATTACGAAAATGCTCATCTACAATATAATAGAGGAGGTATATTGCATGATGAGAGATAGTGGAGTTGTCTTGTTATTTCCAGCGAGTCATTAGCTGGAATTGGCTCCCCATGGATTTTCCATTATTTCTGCCTTTCCTGCTTTCTTTGGGCTGACTCACTACCAAGAGAGGGAAGCTGCATTCAAAACATTGCTGTTATAGTACTCTGTAGTCTCAAGTGTTAAAATAACAGTTGATATGTTTGGCATACCACAGTTGTGACATTATCATGTACAACATGACTTATAGTCATAGGTATTAGCATTTCTAATTGGGAAATGTTTAACCTGTTACCAGTTAGATACGTATTTTGACGCATTTGTAGTCCCGTAGAAGCTTAAATATAATTAAAGACCTTTCTTACTAGTTTCAATTTTAAGGGCTTCATTTCCTACCCTTATATACTGATGAGCAGCAAACACCATAAAAACTGAACAGACTGTGAGTTATTCGTAGGCTGTTCTGGTTTAATGCTGTTTGCACATAGCCATTTTCACTTTGCTTCTCATGAGTGGGAAAGGGTTTAAAGAACAATTGGTAAGTGGTGTACCTTGAAGAACTAAAACATAACATAAGCAGTTGACACTACTGCTCAGAAGCCAAGTGAAAATAGCTATATGCAATGAGCACTGAACTCATGATGCAACAACCGGGTGGTCACAGGTTCGAACCCCACTGAGGGAGCATTTTGAGCTCACCTGATTGCTCAGGTGAGCTTTTGTGACCGGTCTTTGTCTGTCGTCCGTCAATCCGTTAACATTTGTTTGTAAACACTCTAGAGGCCACATTTATTGTCCGATATTAATGAAACTTGGTCAGAAGCTTCGTCCGAATGAAATCTCGGTCGAGTTTGAAACTGGGTCGTGCCAGGTCAAAAAATAGGTCACTAGGTCAAAAAAAAGAAAAAAACTTGTAAACACTGTAGAAGTCACAATTCATGCCCAATCTTCTTGTAACTTTGTCAAATTGTTTGTCTTGATGATATGTTGGTTGAGTTTAAAAGTGGTTCCGGTATGTTGAAAAACATGGCCGCCAGTGAGCGGGGCAGTTTTCCTTATTTGGCTATAGAGAAACCTTGTAAACACTCTGGAAGTCACAATTTTTGCCCAATCATCATGAAAGTTGGTCAAAACATTGGTTTTATTGATTTCTTGGACAAGTTCGAAAATGGTCCAGATCGGTGAAAAAACATGGCTGCAAGTGGGCGGGGCATTTTTCTCTATGTATATAGTGAAAACATGTCAACACTTAAGAAGTCACATTTTTGGCCCAATTTTCATAAAATTTTGTCTGAACATTTGTTTCCTAGATACATGAGTTAAGTTTGAAAATGGTTCTGGTCCGTTGAAAAAGATGGTTGCCAGGGTGACGGGGCAGTTTTCCTTATATTTATATAGTAAATAGACTTGTAAACAATCCTGAATTAAGGTCATGTAACATACGAGACAACTCTTCTAAATATTGCATTTAAGTTTACAGTAGTTACTCCCCTTTGATTATTAATGTTTTCATAATAATACAGTGTAGTCTGTGTGTATCATTTATGTGTTAATTGTTATTCGAGGTTGGATGTTTTTATGCCCCCTTTCGAAGAAAAGGGGCATATAGTGATCGGACTGTCGTCTGTCTGTCTGTCTGTCCGTCTTTCCGTCACACATTGCGTTTAGGTTTCGAAAAATGCTCATAACTTCTATGTCCCTTGAGATATAACCTTCATATTTGGTATGCATGTGTACATGTATATGGACAAGGCCTTTCCATACGCACAAAATTTTACACCTGTGACCATGACCTTGAACTTGGGGTCTGCATGAACACTCTAGAAGTCACATTTTTTGCCCAATTTTCATGAAATTTGGTCAGAACATTTGTTTCCATGATATGAGAGTTGAGTTGGAAAATGGTTCCGGTCAGTTGAATAACATGGCTGCCGGAGGGGGGGGGGCAGTTTTCTTATATTTATACAGTAAAAAAAAGCTTGTGAACACTCTAGAGGTCACATTTTTTGCCCAATCATCATGAAACTTGGTTAAAAGATTGGTTTTATATATATCTCAGATGAGTTTGCAAATGGTCCCGATGGGTCAATAAACATGGCTGCCAGGTGGGTGGGGCATTTTTCCCTATATAGAGAGAAACCTTGTGATCGAACACTATAAAAGTCACATATTTTGCCTAATCATCGTGAAACTTTGTTGGACAAGTTGGAAAATGGCTCAGATCAGTGAAACACACTTTTTAGCTCACCTGATTGCTCAGGTGAGGTTTTAGGATTGGTCTTTGTCCCCTGTCTGTCCGTCCACATTTGGTTTGTAAACACTCCAGCATTCACAAATCTCAAGCATTCTTTATCAAAGTTGCTGAAAGATCTCAGTCAAGTTTGATGATGAGCAAAATCACATAATTAATGCCATAATTATTGCCCTTAGATTGTCCAAATTTTCATTATATTATACAAAATCCTTGTAAGCAAAGTTTGATGTTTGGTAAGGGGGTCAACTCAAAATATAGGTCACCATTTCAAATCTTACAAAAACAAAAACACTCCCTACGCCAGAGTTTTGGTTCAATAATGATGAAACTTGACCAGGATGGTTGTCTGGTCAATATCTAGGTCAAGTTTGACTGGTTCAATAATGATGAAACTTGACCAGGATGGTTGTCTGGTCAATATCTAGGTCAAGTTTGACATAAGGTAAAGATTGAATGAACCGACTCCTCTCAGGTGAGCGAACTAGGGCCATCTTGGCCCTCTTGGTTAGATCTACCCAAGGCCATTAGACACCAAGTACTGATGCAAATCCCAGGAAATGGTCTCAAACACATTTCAAATAAGCCTTAGGTAAAATAAATAGGTTTAAGCTGAACATGGTGCAAATTAAGACTACTGATTTATTTTAAAGTCAAAACAATTTTTTTCAATTATGAATGTGAAACTCAGTTCATAATTGATTAGTTTGTGGAGAATCTGTCACAGCACCCATACTGGTGCACTCAAATGTGGATATTCTGTTAATGGGGAATTGAGGTATGCACAGGTTACTGCTATTCACAGTTTTTATCTCGTAAATTAACAAGCCTTAATGTAACCAATGCAAATAAATCAGAAATTAAACTTTCGTGCAATAAAAAATGTAAATGATAGTTAATTCCAGAACTAACAATGTCAATGTCGTCTTGCTTGCAGAATATAAATAATGAAAATGATTTCATATTGCAGAACATGTATTTTTACATGTATTCCCTATTGGTCATCTTGCACGATTGTTTATATTTAAAAAACTATCTCATATAATTCAAATATTAAAGGTTTTGTTCAATGTAGAGCAAAAAGTATTAATTATAGCATATAACACCAGTCCCAGAAATAAACACAAACCCAACCAATGCCTATATTTCTTGGAAATGATTAATCAAACTACTATCTAACCTGCTCACCTGTGTGTTTCTCTTGATGATAGAGTATGATTATTTGATGATAAGGTATGATGAGATCATTAATTTTCTTCCTACTGTAGCAGAGATGTATGTGAACCAGAGATGTTGACTTTTGATGATGTGTATTACACATGTCAGAATTTTATTTTATGTTGGGAACGTATCTGGAAAAAAAAAAATGGTTTTTTTTTGTCCTAAATGTCCGACTCATTTTAAGATCATTGCCCCCCCCCCCCCCCCCCCCCACAAGTCAGCAATTTAAATGATTGAATTTAAAATCGCAATTTTTACTGTAATTGAAGTTTTTAGGTCACCCTGAGTATAGGTTGAAAGTAGTAACCAAATAGGGCAAACTGGTTTAAAAGTAAATGTAGCGCCCTGGTAGAAGAACTGTTAAGCTGTGATGGAATAATTATGCCTGGTTCCAGAAAAACATGGCTTAATTCATGTGCATCAAAATGTCGTCCCAGATAAGCCTGTGCAGTCCGCAAAAGCTCATCAGGTACAACACTAAGTGCCTAAAGTGAAGTTTGGCTGAAGGAAGAACTTCATTTTAACCAAAAAGTGGTAGTTTTATCTATGACAAGCCTGTGCAGACTGGACAGGTTAGTCTGGGACGACCCTTTTTTGCACATACATAAACCCTCTTTTCGCAGAGCAACCCCCAAATTAATCATTTAAGTTATTGCAGATTTATATCGGATACAGTATAATCAGGGATCATATTTTTTTTGGTTTTGTCGGTCCTACCGTATAATAATTTGCTGACTCCCATGTACTTAGAATATTTTTTGCATTTACCCACTGGTTCTGTGGTGTATGCATAGTTAATAAACATGTACATGTGAGATGCAGTCTGGGAAAATTGGAATGAAAGCAGGGGAGGAAAGTGCAGTCCCCACTGGCAAATCAGGGACAGATTTTTCAGGTTTTATGAAAAATTTTCGTTTACAGAAAGTCTCTTCTAAACGACAATCCAGTCTAGGCTGAAATTATCACTCATGATTGATCTGTTCTTACTGCACATGTTAATCTGGGACCTCACTTTATGAACATGCATTAGGCCCAATTTTTCCAGAATGCTGGTCATTTTTTTTCTTGAATAAAAAATAAATTATTTAAAGTATATTTTCTTCCCTCAATTCTTCTTCCTTTTATTTTCAAATTATTGTTTCAGGTCCAGCAGTGCCAATGGATCCTCAGGAAGCAGCCCAAGCCGTGTTCCCATCAATGGCTCGACCACTCCAGAAGTACCTGCGTGTTACCCGACAACAGCCCCGCTACACGATGGAATCTGTGCTACAGCACCTGGCGACATGCATCAGTCACGACATGAGCGCTAAGTCGTTCGTAGAGCGCTACATGTATCAGGGAGTGGTCATAATGAACGCAAAGGATTACAGGGACACTCAGAATTGGGTGCTTGTGTGCGACCAGTTGCTTACGAGGGAAATTGAGCATAACTTTGTGTTTCAGTTGAGACAGAATGATGTGTCCTTGCTGTGTTCTGTGCGAAAGTTGCCACACTTTAACCTGACTGAGGAGGTGATAGATCCAAAGTCGAATAAATTTGTTCTCAAGTTGAGTTCAGAGACATCTGTATAGCGATGTTGGGAGTAGCAAGCATAATACCAGTAACCTATTGTAGTGTGGTTGTGTACAGTTATATCGTTTGATGTATATATACAGGTACATGTTTTATATTAATTGGTTTATCATCTTTGAATTCAAACTGAAAAATAATGAGGAATGATGCACAATATTTGTTTTTGTACTTATCTGTATAGATGTTTCTTAGATGCCAGTTATATATGGTGAAAGATAAGAAAGTCAAGTGAATATGTTTTGCATTATGTGTTTTATTTGGTTGTGTTGTAATTTCATGTAATGATATTTGTGAACCAGTTGTGATTTTTCAGTAAAATTTTGCATAGTGCAGCACCTTCTTTCCTTGAATATGATAAAGTTTCTCTGGGGCAGCCAGCATAATGTTTCCAAGTATTGAGTGCATACATCAATATGTGAGGAAGTATATGTGCAACCTCCCCTGTGTGAATTAAATGTGTATACATGTAGGGTAAAAGGATCCATGCAGAATAATGACCCTTGTCTCACTTTTTAACAGTTCTGGTTGATGAATGTTTTGTAGAAGCAAATAAAGGACTCCTGCTTCATTAAATTCAGTTTTGTCCAGATAAATTGTATGGTTATTATGTTTTTAAAGAGCATTTTCTAATGATAAGCATTATGAAATCAACCCATTAAAGTAATAGATGTTTTTACATGACAAAAAATTTCCTTGTGAAAGAAATACACAACTGTCCTACCCCTGGCTGATAAAGCTGAAAAGTGTTCAGGTTACATTAATGTAATAAATGTATAATTGTTGATTTGAAGTCAATTTTATAACAAAAAATCAATTAAAGTTATTCCTCATCGTAATCGATGTAATCCTGAAAAGAAATAATTTTATGGGCTTATTGGAAATTGTGTTCATTAATGTGTTTTAAATGGCCAAATTATCAGAAGTTTTCTTCCTTCAACACACATAGGCATTCTGATTGGAAAAAAAATCAGCACAAAAGGACACAGTGTGAATTGATCATAAATTGGTTATGAATTTAAAATGTAAATAAATCTGGTAGAAAATGGATTACCTATATTGGTTGTTGACCCAGATGATACAGCTAACACTGAGCATGTATTCTTATCTACAAAGAGTGAACACAACCTTGCTGATTGTCCGGGAGCACTCTAGCTTTTAAGTATTTTTCATGAGTTTCAATGCATACTAAATTATAAAGCTTTAAAAAAAAACACACGTGGGTTTCATTTTTGAACCAAATAAATTCATATGTGCTTTTCTTAAGTAATGAGTTAATCATTCAAAATGTTAATTGAATGTGTTTTTTTTGGGGGGGGGGGGGGCTGAGAGATTTTGATCATTAATGTAGTATTTAAAAAAACAAGGTTAATAAATTTATATATAAAATGTCTTTATATCTCATTTATATAATTATTAATTGCATATGTGTAAATTTGAAATTGTTTATAAAGGAGTTATGTTTAAAAACGTATCTGCCATAACTGAAAAGAACTTGAGGTAGGTCAATATAACGTATGGAGATCCTGTTCTTTCTCCAACAACATCATAAGCCTGTAATGGCACTGCTAATTAGAGTTGTGTTCTGAGAAAACTGGGCTTAATGCATGTGCGTCAAGTGTCGTCCCAGATTAGCCTGTGCAGTCCGCACAGGCTAATCAGGAAGGACACTCGCTTTTATGACATTTTTCATTTAAATGAAGTCTCTTCTTTGCAAAAATCCAATTTAGGCGGAAAGTGTCGTCCCCGATTAGCCTGTGCGGACTGCACAGGCTAATCTGGGACGACACGTTACGCACATGCATTATGCCCAGTTTTCTCAGAACACTAATAACAGACTAATTTGACTGTGAACAATGTTCTGTTTTTGTTTATTTTCCAAGTTTGTTAACAGAATTCTGTAATAGTTTCTGATCTAAGATCATGAAGTGTTTGTGTATGTAAATATTCAGTATTGTACAACTGTATTTAAATGTGTAATTGTTTATAATTTTGTCTACCAGTCTTTGCTTGATATGTATTTGTTTTAATGGATAAGTTTCATATTTTCTAAATTATCGAACATTCAAAAAAATATGAATACCACTTAAACATTTAGTTGTGTTAACGTTTTGCTTAAGCTTTAATTGTCCCCTACCGGTGAAACTTATGGTTTGCACTCCGTCTGTCAGTCTGTCTGTCTGTCAGTCAGTCCATCACACTTTTCTGAATCCTGCGATAACTTTAAAAGTTCTTAATATTTTTCATGAAACTTGAAACATGGATAGATGGCAATATGGAGATTATGCACGTCATTTCATTTTGTTCCTACGTCAAAAATTATGGTTGCTATGGCAACAAATAAAAAAAAAAATATGTTTACTAACAATGGTGGAGTTTCACCGGTAGGGGACCATATTGCTTGGCAATCTCTTGTTTCTTTTATTCTCTTAAATATTCCAGGAATTTAGATCCATATTAAAATGGGTTTGATATTTGAATTTTCAGTATTTTTTATGTAAAAATGTTTATTTTATGTGTTTCCAAAGTTATAAATGTGCATATAAATGTATTTAATTTTGTGTTAATGGTGCTTTAAATATTGTTCTCAGTACAACAGCTGTTTTTTGTTTGAATTATCACACAAGCTTTATAATTAATGTCATATATGTGCAGGTTGTTTGTAACCAAACATAAAATGTGTTGGTCAGTCTGCTGTATGTATCTCATGTATATTTTTATATGATGGGTACAAACTGATTCCCATTAAGGTATTCATGACATAGTCATAGGGATTTAGCCCCCTTCCATTTCTATGCCCCAGTCTGTAAAACAAACTCTAAGTCAAACTTTATTTTCCCTCTTTTTGTGGATGTTCTTTTAATTACACACACATGTTTTAATTGACTGTTGATGATTATGAGATTAACTTTCAGTATTTCTTGGTATAAGCATCAAATTATATTAATAACTAGCATACCTAATGAGTAAATGCTAAATGAATGCTTTACCTTTTCCAATCTGGCTAAATCCCTATTTTCAAGAAAATCTAAAGCTATATTTTTTATCTTTTAGTGAAAAGCCATAACTTTCCACATAACAATGCAAGCTCTTTGAGGCCTGTTAAAAACTAAAGACTTGCACAGCTGTAATGTTGGTTGTATTGAAACTGCACCATGCAAGTCACAATGTTTATGACTATATACTAAGATAAAGATTTATACGTTTTAACCTACTGATTTTGAATTATAGGTGTTCATAACCCTTTTATACAATTAAGTTGTGTTCTACATATTGTGTTGACAAATAGTAAATATATTTGTTATATTGAGTGACTTATGCGTTGGTCTGGCTGAGCCATCTGGTGGTATTTATTTGTGTGAGCTGTTTTGTCAGAAGTCCCTTTTATAAAACTGTAGTAAAATATAACATGTGAAAATAAATATCTTACAATTGCATTTCTGTGTTACAACTTTTTGACATAATTTTACTTTGGTTATTTGTCAATTCAGTTAATCAATAATAATTTTTTTCTAAAGACAGGTCCAACATTTAAACAGTTTTCCTTATCAGTTGAACACTGCATGATAAAAGGGACTTGAATAGAAGACTTATGACATTGGTTATATGTTTGAATGAAGAATTATACATAATAAGTTGTATTAACCAAAACTGTGCCATGTCATTGAAATTCTTCCTTGTCATCAACATCACCATCCCTGATTGTATTTACCAGTATTTACACATAACTGAGCCAATGTGTATTTTGTACTATGCATTTTGTTTGCATTCTTTTGTGTATAAATGTTGCTTCTACAAGTAAATTTATATACTAATAACTAATATTGAGATAAATTCTAAGGTTCAGCAATTTTGTTTTTGTAGATCTTTATTTTGTACAATATTTTGTCAATAAAATGGTAGACATTTGTGTAACTGGTATTGGTCTTGTTTTCTATGGATTCTTTTTAAGTGTGCACACTTGAGTAATATTGAATCCCCAACAAATATGAACAAATATCTCTTACCTATGTCTGTTGACTATGCTTTGAAATGCTTAAGCTTGCTTTCCGCTTTTTAGAGTGAATTTTTGTTGAAACCTTTAATGACATGTAGTCCAGCATTGAATTAAACTGTAGCAGAGATATAAAACATAGTGTGTCTAGAAATTCTTTGTGAATCTAGTTTAATGCAGGAAGTGAATAGAAAACTATATATGGGCCTCGCTCTGGGAAAACGGGGCTTAATGCATGTGCGTTAGTGCCGGAACGGCTTTGCATGTGCAGTTTGCACATGCTTATCGGGGACGACACTTCGCATACCATGCATTTTCGTTAAGTAGGGGACTTTATTGAAAGGAACAATATCTGGGGCTATACTTACGCAAATGAATTAAACCCCGTTTTCCCTGAGCAAGGCTGATATATTTAGAATGTTATGCTGCCAACTTGTATCAAACCGACTTGAATATTTAATTCACATTAGGAAAACTTATAACCTCAAATACACACTCGTGGAAAGAGTGCAATATAAATGCTCATTTTGCATGCGAATAAACGGCGAAAATTTACCGTCTGTCAGATGAAAAGCGGAAAATCGCACAAAATGGTATTACAATAAACTATGAATGGAGGCCTTCGTATGTGTAATTATAAACCATCCCGATACAAAGGAGGGTAATCGAGAAAGTGGCGATAATTACATGGGTATTCGCCCACAAAGCCGGTGATGAATGATAAATCTTCTCTTGCGATATGTTACACTGATGCCAGGAGAGATTGCTAAAATCTTTATTGTGTCAAACATAGTTTTCATTATTTATTACCGGCATTCAAATTGTGTCAGATAAACCATGTTATTAGAATAGAATTTACAAATACTGCGTTTTAATGCGACCTAAATACAACGTTGCACATTTTTATTAAAATTAATGGATGCCGCGTGGTGACAACGTTAATTAAAATTTCTTACATCTCTTAAATGTCTTATAAAAAAATACACGTGTTTTTATATTAACAAATAAATGCAAACAACACATCTATTTTGCATGTATATTTGTTGTTGTTTTTGGTTGTCTATCATAGGCCTTAAGTACTATCCCTACCACATATAGAGCGCGAAGCGCGACACGTATTATTGATTGTAACAATGAGTTGTGATAAAGGAAGCAGCCGCTTATCAAGGAGGAGCTGTGTCCCAGCAGCCCGTTTCCCAAAAGTAAAGCACTCCTCGGAGTTTTTTTAAGAACCACATATAGAGCGCGAAGCGCGACACGTATTACTATCCAGGAGGTATGGACACTTTGGTATGAACTTTTTCAGGTGACACTATCAATTCGCTTTTTGTGAAATAAAGCAGATTTTTTAAAACCTACATAGTTCTTTTCCATTTATGAAAATTGCACATGGATGCTAGTAAAAAAGGAAACCAATGTTAATAAAATAAACTACGGAATATTTAGGGGTTACAATACAAAATCATAGATAATGGTTATTTGGGGGTTATAACACAACAACATAGATAATGGTTATTTAAGGGTTATAACACAAAATCATAGATAATGGTTATACCAGTATCTTTTTCTATTTTGATTAAAATAATCGGCCAATATATTAATATTTACAGTAGGAAAAAAATCGTTCCATTAACTTCATTGAGTGCCTTTTACACTGAAATTCCCGACGCCCTTTGATGCTTTGCATCAATACTTATCTTGTAAACTATTGTAATGTACGAGTAGATTCGAAATTACCCACACTCGAGAATTTAAATTCTTATGAAACGGTTGTTTTTATTACCTGACTAAGTCGTGGGTAAGTGCTGGAACAAATGGTTTCCTTGCATTTCAGAGAAAGCAAGCTAAGAAATGTGCAAGGCAGAATAAGTCTTGCAATTTTAACCAAAACATCAAAACAGTTTTCGGTGTGAATCGTTTAAGCTTTATTACTAATAATCAAGTTATTTGGTTCGTGACGCAATCAAAAGAAAGAGTAAAATTATTTAACCGTGCTACATGTTTTGCACACAGCAATGAAATCGAATTCACGAGTAACAGGTATTTAAACTGAAGTTTCATCTTGAAGCCTCATGTTGGAGTCAAGACATGACGTTCATACAATTTTTGCATGAACAAAGGACATTCGCTGTAAAATTATGAAAGCAGAAGCAACGGTTCTGATACACGACATCCCCTCTCATTGAAATCTTCCTACGGTATGTATATTTCGATGTTGATTCCATTTGTTCAAGTTATGCTCCTGACACAATTTGAATATAAAAAACTATAAAGTTAAATAACTCTTAAAATATGGAAGCAATAGTTATGGCTCTTGTTTACTTCGCATCCTCTCAATTAGATAAGCCTACCTATTAAGTTCTAAGTTGATACATGTAACAGCTTTTAAGAATTGCTCGTTGCGCAATTTCAATACAGAAATATACAAAGAGAAATAACATAATTACCTACCTATTGAATTTAAAGCCGAAACCGCTTAGTTTTCGAGATACGCTCCACTTACCACAAACAATTTAAGTACCAGCACTAGCAAAGTGCAATAATTCTAAAAAAGGAACAAGAGTTACGATTCTTGTACAACGCATTCCTCTTCCGCGATATATGCATGTACATATACAACAAGTTTAAATTTGACAATTATTTGTAAGTTTCCGACATGTTCTCCAGACAAAATTTATATAAGAAATAAACAAAGCATATGATGTTAAAGAAAGTTTCAGAAAAAGGGGTCATAACTTTAGTAATTTCTATCTTGAGATGAAAAAATCGCAGGTGCGCATCTGTATATCATGACGAATAATGTCTTAAAGTGTGAATGATACACGTTGAAAAATGGAGGAGAACGACCCCGGGAAATTGTGTATATACGGATAGACGGAAAACCATGCAGACGTCCATAGAAATTTCAATATACCGGTATACCGCTTTAGCTACTTACTGGGGGGGGGGGGGGGGGGTTATAATAACGACCACCTTTGTTATACCATTTATTTCTTTTAGCAAATACTCATTGTTACTTTATTTTTGACAAGTTTAAGTATGTACTTATATGTAGGTAGCAAAAAAGTGGAAAGGGTACATGCATAAAACAAACAAAAAGCTAAACATCGTCATTAAACACAAACTAATTGATTTTGGCAGGTACAGTTTTGACTAGCGCCTTCATTGATTCAGTGCAGATTATTTCAAACTATCGATTAGCACTAAAGCGAAGAAAACACACTCTTGACCTTTATATGCGTCTACGTATTCTATACTCAGTGAAGATGAACGTAAGATATGGTTACCAAATTTAACAAAGGAGAAATTATAGGTTATAGGATAATAGTTACTAAGTGGCATATAATTATGTCGATAGTGTCTCAAATTAGCACAACTTACATACAAGTGGCTTATCTTCAAGTGAAAGTGGGAGGGCAGAACTGGTGGGAATTTACTGAATTTCACAACCACAAACCACACGCGTCTGTTTGCAAGGCCTTTATCATGCGGAACTTCATAAACAGACACCCTCGAAGCGAGAGGGGAATTATCGGAATGGCCTTCGTCCGTCCGCCCGTGATATTCTTGTTTCCGTTCCATATATCTTCTCAGCCCTTCTACGGATTTTAATGAAACCTGCGTAAAATGTTAACGCAATCGAGACGGTTTTCAGTTCAGACGAAGGCTCAGATCAATGTCATAATTGAATGTCGAAAGTTTGCTAATATGTTGTTCATGAAACTTGCCTCAAATGTTAAGGTCATTGCAGAAGTCATAAGTCAGTCACGCCCTGTCAAGGTCGCACTTTAAGGTCAATATTTTGAACCTGTATTTGTGCCACCTTAATATCTCTATCGCTTTGAAGGTTTTCATTAAAACTTTGATATGTTTTAGTCTTTGAGACGAGTGCTGTAGACATGAATCCGTCAAGATGTCCCAGTGTCAATGTCAACGTTAGAAGTTTCTGCCTTCGTTTTCGTGCCGCTCATAGCTCTTATACATTTTGACGGATTTTCATGAACAGTTTTTTTCATTCAGAAGTTTTGCAGAGAGCACGAATCAGTCAGGCTGGCTAGAGATCAATTGCTACGTGAAGGTCAAAAGTCTGAGCAGCCAGTGTAGTTATCGCTGAATATCTTCTATACGCTTTCAAGGATTTACTAAATTGAGCTCGATTGGTCAATGTCGTCTCGGGTACTACTCACATGTACCCCGGGTACTCTAAAGTATACTTACGTGTACCACGGGTACGGTAAATATATTTAAATGTACCCGGTCGATATTAGACTGTACCCGAGTTGTATTCCGGCCCTAAATCCGATGTCGTAAAACTCGCTACCGATTACCGTAAAACGATATTGTTTATCTAAAACAAGCTTTTCTTAAAAAAAAAATGCATCAACATGCTTTTTGAATATGAGTTTCGATACTATAGAGGTCATTTAACAGAAAATTTACATAAATGTCAACATTATATAAATGTCAACATAATTAATTTAAAAAAAAAAGCCAACAACGACCGATTTAGTGTTAAAATTCCCGGGTACGTTTAAGAATATTTACCGTACCCGGGGTACTTGTAAGAATACTTAAGAGTAACCGGGGTACATGTAAGTAGTGCCCGAGCAATCGAGCCTTAATTGAGACAATACGCAGACGTCATGTGATTTCACGCCATGTTTGTCTGCCCTCAATATCGCATTTACCTTTTAAAGGATTCGGATAAAACCATACTCAGATTATTTTGCTTATTGAGTACATGCAGAGAAGTGATGTTTTTTTAGCCAGTGGCATCAACTCAAGGTCAAGGTCACATTGATCTTAAGCCAATAATGCCAGCTCAAGGTCAAGATCACGTTTGGATGTTGGCGGTCCGAGAATGCATTTTGCAGGCTGATCATAATTATATCCCCCTATACCTTTACATAATGTGTTGCTCAAGTGTTTGTCATATATTGCGAATGAAATTGTCAAGCCACCCCATAGTCAATGTGACCAATTAAGGTCAAAAGGATCATGGCTTGGGGTACAGCACAGAAACATACGAGGGATGATGTAAACATTCGCTTGTAGTCAAGTAATTGGCCACAATTTTAATTATTACATGATTTATAGTTATACATATGTGTATAATATCACATATTTTAAATATATCTATATAACGGTTAATAATGGGATATCGGCGCGATTGGTGGCAAACAAAGCGACTCAATAAGCTCCAAAAAAAAGTCCAGTTTGAACCGATCTGAATTACATTTTCCGCTTGTCTTAAAAATGTGCGCGTTTCAGATTGTCCTTTAATGTTAACATCTTTCTATTTCGTTGTATTTTTCCGCATTTCACATTATTTTACCAGTATCTATATTTTTTACTAAAACAAACCAGTCTGTATTATCCACTTATGGGAATAATCAATTATCATGAACTGTCCAAAATTCCAAGTGCTAACATAAACTGTCCAAAACTCCAAGTGCATACCGTGTTCAAGAAATTTAAGCCATATAAGTTTACGACTCGATCGTTTGTAACAAAAATCAAGAAGGCAACGTCGAACACGACAATCGAAGTTTACCTAAATTATCAAGGAAACATAATTAAAAGATAACTCTAGCCAGTAAATTATCAAACGTATACGAGTTTTCTCTCCCTTGATCTACATTGCTTATTGTCTTCATGAGAACAGTTCTGCATTGTACTTAAACAAGTAAATTACAAGGTGCATCGTAGTAGCTTGTCAGATTATAACACTCTATGATATTAAATTGGAACATAATATCTTCATTCAATTAGAATTCCTTACCTGTCACGAAGTGAGCACATTTTAAGGACGGCTCAGCAACTACTTCTGTAGGAAGTCCACTGTAAGCTATTGATTTATATTATGTCAATACATGTGTACATCTACATCAAGCGTCAAACGTTCGTATAAACGCAAACATTTTTATTTACCGTGTTCGATACACTCTCTTTGTAGATTTGAGTTCCTTGCACACTTCGTGCATGTTCATATAATAGTCATCTCGAAAGGTATTGATGATGTATGCCATTTTGCGTAGGAAAATTCTTTAACTGCAAAGATACATTTCTGTTGTTTTTTTTTCATAGTGATCAAACGCCCGCGGGTTAAGAATGGCAAAAACAGAACAAACATAATCTTTTTTTTGTAAATAAAGGCCTCCGGCCCATATTACATGCCGATAAAAATTCATTATATATTATAATGTAAGTAATGTATCCCATGAATGTATGGGAAATTATAGACGACACGTTCCGACTTAAATGGATTAATGTTTAGAATCGACTTCCTTTCAGCGAAACATTCCACAAAAGCAAAAAGTGTCTTCCCTGATTAGTCTGTGGTTGCACTTGCTTATCTGGGACTAATCTGTACCCACATGCATTGAGCCCGGTTGTATTAGCATATTAGCCTAGCTCATGGAAAACCATACTAAATGCATGTGCCTAAGGTATCGTCCCAACTTAGCATGTGCAGTCCGCACACGAAGGACGACACTTTATGCTCTCTGTAATTGTTCGTTTAAAGGAAGTTTCAGTCTAGGTCTAGGTGACAAGTGTCGTCCCAGATAAGCCTGTGACTGCTAATGATAATTTGGGACGACACTAAACGCACAAGTTTTTCAAGATTGCGGCTCATATTAATAACTGTACACAATAGCAGCAGCTCAATTATATTGCGCTCTGATAGTGCTTTGTTCATTGTATGTTAGTGACATCACTTAATGACTCCTCAAGACGTTTCAGTGGATTATAATAAAACATGTACTAGTAACAGACGTACCGGTAAACGCAAACATTCTAAATTTGACTACAACACAGGTCAGAGATACCATCAGTTTTAATTGAGACTAAAGGCATGGGTGAATATACGTATTTGATACACTATTTGGTACACGATGCACGCAAACGGTTAGATGTACATGCAATTTCAAAATGGGACAATATGCCAACTGAATGGAATGTCAAATTCAAGAGTCTTGGTCAATTACATTGGTGAAGTTTCAGATTATTGCCTGTAGTTGTTACAGAGATGTTGTTACATAGATAAATTGTATACAGTATACGGATATATTAAAGGGGCCTTTTCACAGATTTTGGCATTTTTTAACTTATTCATTAAATGCTTTATATTGATAAATGTAAACATTGGATCGTAAAAGCTCCAGTAAAAAATCAAGAATAAAATAAATAAAAAAGGAAAAGAACATTGCCCGGAGCAGGTTTCGAACCAGTGACCCCTGGAGTCCTGCCAGAGTCCTGAAGTAAAAACGCTCTTACCTACTGAGCTATTCCGCCGAGTACACATACTGTATGTATTTTATACCTTATATAAGCAATCTTCGTAGTTTCACAAAATTTAACGACAAAAACAGAACTCTCCAAATTATTCAATCGTTTCGCGTTGCAACGCTTTATAATTTTTAGGTTTTAAAATCGTCAAAAGATGCATATAATGGCTATATTAGAGCATGGTAAATGTTCAGTATTACTGTTTCCTCACAAATATCATAACCAAAACGAAACTTTGCGAATCTGAAACAACTTTTTTCAATTTTGTCAATTTACCAAAGCGTGAAAAGATCCCTTTAACAGAATTACAATAAAAAAAACGGCTAACTGAAGGTCCCGTGAAGGGTTCATGCATGGTTTGAGTCCTAAAATAAGGACCATAAGCACGTTGTCATTGAATATCTGAAGTTGACATAGAGATATGCAAACTTTTATCCGTAAGTACATAAAGGTCTAAATTCTACGAAATTCCAGGTATAAGTTGAAGGTCTGCCATCTCAAATAGTGTCAAGGAATACAAGTTGGCGCACGTTCATGGCGGTAATCTCGTTGGCACAGGAGCTTCTCGCCTGGAAGTGTACGTGAGTTGCAGTTACAGATAATACCCATTTTTTTATAGATTAAAGAGGGACATATAACTACTCAATTACATGTCAGTGATATGAAACTTGGTCAGTGGCCACACATAATTAATTAATTGTCCCGATTAAAATAAAGTAATAGCATTGCATATTGTTTTGTGATTGTCAAAAGTAAATTGCTAACAATCTTTACATAAAGGCAATTTTGCATCACGTTTCAGACCAATTCTCGAGAAAGAATATACATGTACAAACGATTAAATTTGTTTTAAACATTATTATATTATTAGAATTATATATCATATAATTATTACAAAAGTAATGAAGGTGTTTACTCCGATCTGCAAAATAAAACAAAACACAAGAGTGGGAAAACACTCTGGCAAAATATGTTATGAATGTTTGTACGAGTTGCCTCCCTGCACAGTGTATAAGGACGGGACGCTGACATAACTTTTTTTTTAAAGTAAGTTAAACCACACAAAAAGAACAGTTTCGTCATATGTTCAATATATTAAAATCTATTAAAAGAGGCCATGTAAGGTCCATTACATTATTGACGATACTTCAGCGAAGCAGCTCGTCTAAGTTATCATACCATGAAAATCTTCACAATGGCGACCTATGTAAAAGACCGAGCGAGTCCGGTTGAGATAGCTCGATTTTTGTAATCGGCATACCTCGCTGATTATCATTGATAACATACTCTTAGCAGAGTTGTCGTTCGTGCCTTGACATACAACAATGGCCGCGCCCATGAAATAATGTTGAAACCCGTGTCAAAACTTTCTTACAGCAATAATCGGCTTGTTTGGCTATTTAGAAACTGTCATTTAGGACATTTGGGTTATTTATTCACTATATCTCCGCTTATGACAACAATCGATGGAATTCGAAGGACATATTCGATGTGAATGAAGGACTTTCTAGATCTTGACAGCTTGACACGGCAAAACTTGCATACTAGTATTGGTAGTTATCAATTTAAGTCACATTTTGCTTTATAAATTGTATTCGAGCATTTTGCGACTTATTGAATGACTATGATACCCGATATCAACACATATCATAGGGGATTTGCAGATCAGCAAGCTGTCCTGAAATTTAACATTGATAACAAACTCTTTACTGGTTTATACTCTTTATTGTTTCTATGTTAGTACCTTATATCATTTTAAAGTTAAATGAACTGTGTCACAGTAAAAGAGACATTACGGCGATTGTGGCCAGTTTGGATCCAGATCAGCCTGCGGTCGCTTGAAAGCTGTTTGCTTAAAAGCGTTTTTCTGACAATAACACATAGTTTAATTGGATACTGATTGGACTGCGCTTTTCCTGTGACCTGGCTCAAATAATAGAATTGTCATTAATCAAATGATTTTATTTCGAACATTAATCAAGTGTTTTTTTTCTGGTCCCTTGGGATCAATAACTCCAGCACGTTCCTGTTGAGAATTAAATACAGCTTAAGGCGATGCTGGGAGGTGTGAGAGATGTTGCACCTTCCATTATCGCTCGATTGTTCATTGTCGGCTCGGGTACTACTTACATGTTCCCCGGGTACTCTTAAGTATACTTACATGTACCCCGGCTACGGTAAATATACTAAAACGTACCCGGGCAATTTAATGCTAAATGGGTCGTTGTCGGCTATTTTTTTATATTAACTATATATTTACATTTATGTCAATTTTCCGTAAAATGGCCTCTATATTATCGGAACACATACTCAAAAAGCATGTTGATGCAGTATTTTTATAAAGAGAAGTTTGTTGAAGATAATCGGTTGCGCGTTTTACGACATCGGATTTCGGGCGGGAATACAACTCGGGTGCAGTCAAATATCGACCGAGTACGATTATGTTTATTTACCGTACCCAGGATACATGTAAGTATACTGAAGAGTACCCGGGGTACATGTAAGTAGTACCCGAGTCGAAAATGACCAATCGAGCTCCATTATCTCTCATGAACCGACTCAAAAAAACCGAGTCTGCAGTATGTGACTTAATTTTTTGTTTGGTTGCTCTCGAGGGATCGACAATTTTCAGAATCTTCCTTAAAGCCTAGCAGGAGGTTGCGCTGCGGGTTTGATCCCCAACAGCGACATTGAAAACTAGCCAACTTTGTTATCTAAAAGGCTGCTAAACATGGTAACAGTTTAACGTTAATGTTACCAATGTGTCAGACCAGGGCCTTGATTTTGAAATCTAGTACATGCATGGTAAAGTCTTCATGAAATCAGGACAAAAAGTGTATGTTTAGTCCTTAATTGACCTGGCTATAGTTCTCAGATTATTATAAGCTCAATCAGTATTTTTATATCATTTTTTATGCTTTGTGTATTGTTAACAATTATGTGGCTGAAAACAATATCGACATTGCGTATTTAATATATTTTCTGCACATTTCTTAAAAAAACTTACATCAATACACGATTTTCTTCGTTAATTCAAACATTCCTGACAGGCTACCACTTTGTTTACATATTTCGCTTACATTTTGACGCGCATAGGTAGGACCGCATTACCGCTTCCGAAAAGTGTATTCATACTATTGCCTTCGAGATACTTATCCGATGTTTGACGGAAAGGGCCGGAAATGTGCGAATGTGGGTCAAGTTCCCCACAGGTACTACTTCCCCGTTTCCCCAATTTTTCCGTACACAAAATTGTTCGAACCCGATTTTTTTTCTTACCCAATTCTTTTTTCTTACCCAAATTTTTTTTCGTACCCAAATTTTTTTTTGCATATTTTTTCGTACCCAATATTTTTTACCCAATGTTGTTGTTTTTTTCGTACCCACATACACAATTGTGGTGATGTAGATAAACTTAAATTGAAGCTTTTATATCCATCTTCTTCAAAAGCATCGTCACACCAGTACTGTCAACTGGTACTTTGTTTATAGTATAAGATCGTTTTCGAGGTGAACGAAAATGCTATTTTTACATGTCGTTTTTGACCTTGACCCCACCAAAGCAATGTATAGAAGGTTTTATTATAATATCATATGAGCCGTGCTCTGTGAAAAGACGGTTTAAGACATATGCGTGGACTGTCTTTCCAGATTAGACTGTGCAGGCCGCACATGCTAACCAGGGACGACATTTTCCGCTTTTATGATATTTTTCGTTTCAAAAAAGTCTCCTCTTAGCAAAAATCCAATTTAGGCGGACTGCACAGGCTTATCTGGGACGACACTTAACGCACATACATTAAACCCCTTTTGTCAAGAGCACGATCCATATATTTTAGATATACATCATATCTAATACGATGAAGTAAACGGTTAAATTTTCGTTCAAGTAAATGTACACGACAAGTGAAGTATCGTGAGGTCATGGGTTCGATCCCCGCTGTTGGAGCGTTCTTTAGAATTTCCCCATAGACACCTAGTACTGGTTCTAGTCCCAGGAAATGGACTCGATGTCGTTTCAAATAAGCCATAGGCTTTCCATGCAATCGAGCTAATATATATATATATATATAGATGCGGCGTCTCATCAGGGTATTCGCTGTTTGCCTAAAGGAATTTCTGTAAGAAATATTCTTAATAAAGAAATAAATATACTAGACATTCCTCATTTTGGAAATAAATTGATCCAATTTAGAAGGATGTGAGAGTCCACTAGGCATAAATGGGTTAAACTAAGTATGCAAACTATGACATAGCATACATTTGTAATATATATACAGCCCACGTTGATCGGAACAATATGCACGTTCCTTCAATTTTTGAACTGTTTTAAACCAAAGTTGACAAGTTAAGAGGGGTTCTAAACCGCTCTTGAACCAACACTTATTTATATTATCTGAATGGAATTATATGTGCACTTGTGTACCAGGTTTGAACAATTTACTACTTCTATCTTAAAACACACGTGTGTTCATCAAGTGTGTGATTCACAGGAAGCCTTTTAAAACTGTGTACTTAGATGACACGTATAATGTTATAATGGCAATAATAAATAAATATTTTAACCAGTATTTATGTTTTTTTCCAAAATGATGACAACTACTTTGCAAAACCGCTGAGGGTGGTTGTAACAAATGCCATATTTGACAATGCTTTCGTGTGTACATATGACTTAATGTTCTGCGTCTATTTTGCCCTATATTCTGGCACATTTGCTGAACAATATTAGACAACCTTTAAGAAGCTATTAATCTATTAATACAGAATGTTTGAACATGGCTGAAAGTCAAGACGTTTAATGTAACAGCGCTGGGAATTAATAGATTAGCAACGGCGATTTAATCTCTCTCGGCAAATCTGCCTTTGAGAACCAACTATCTGCCGGGCATACGCCAACGTATTTGGATTGAAACATTAACCAGATAATAGCCTTTGACGAATGCTCGCTAAATGTTATCAGTGCCAAATATAGCCGTAGTTTACGACTGTTCGGTAAACAGCAATATAGGGCGACTTTTTCGATTTTATTTTAATTTTAAATGAATTCTTTTCTCAGCGAAAACTCATTGAAGAAGAAATGTGTCGTACCCCAATTAGCCTTTGCGGACTGCACTTGCTAACGCACATGAATTAAACCCCGTTTTCCCAGAGCGCGGCTCATACACCTGATATCCCCACTATGCGTACATGCACACCTGATATCCCCACTATGTGTATATGCACACCTGATATCCCCACTATGTGTACATGCACACCTGATATCCCCACTATGTGTACATGCACACCTGATATCCCCACTATGCGTACATGCCAAACTCAGTAAGAATAATCAACACATTAATGACGCAATTGGAAAACATGGTTATCATCAACCAATTTTATCTTGCAATTTGCTAAAATGCAACGGGCGTATAACGTCACGTGAAAAAAACTAGCGCACACGTGCAGAACAAATACAGTACACATGTGGGAAGGATGACCATGCTTGGAAATTAAAAGTCAAACATTTTTGTTTTTATGATTGGGTTATTTTGCTAAAGAATTCACATTAGTAATTCGATGTTCAGAAATCCAAGGATGGAATGGTTATTGAACTGACCAAGCGACATGGTTTGTAACAGTGGGCACAGCATTTATAGTAACATTAGTGTCATTTGCACACGAATATGCAAGAGTGGTTACAGTTTTATCACATCTATTTTACGGTATGTATATGTGGCCTGGCAGCACTGGTCTGTTAAAAGGCTCTGCATAGTTGTCCGCATCAATACAAAATGACTAGGAAGCTCCTTTTTGTGGTATCATACATCACTTACAATTAATCGTCGTAAATATTAGGGGCTATTTCTATCAAGTTAACACTATGATCCCCTAATATGGAAGGGTAAGTGTTTTTCTATGATTTTAACGCGTGCATGCGAAGAAATATTTCATGTAAAACACGTGAGGGTGCATTTTTAATCCACGTTATTATAGATTGCGTCAGAGCTGATTGTTTGGATATTATCTTAGACTTGTTGTACACACCTTTTATGAAATGCATGATTTCAGTTCACAGTGTGAGTAAAAAATGCTTAGTTCTGTCGCTTAGAAACACGCGTCGGTTCGTGGACACATTTGCAAGCCATTTAGATGCAGTTCTTCACACGTATGACTTAACCGAAGTTATATTTATTGCAAGTAGATGCTTAATAGAATGCTCAATATTTTAGAAAAAAAAACTACCAAATATATAATCGTACAAAAACAGTCATTGTATCACATAGTTCAAACAGAACAGTACAGCATTGCCGTGTACAGTTTTCAACCAGGTTTTCCGAAGGAAAAAACTGGTTATTAGATTGGCGAATGCGGGCGGGCTGGCGGGCTGGCGGGCTGGCGGGCTGGCTGGCGGGCTGGCGGGCGGGCGGAACAAGCTTGTCCGGGCCATAACTATGTCGTTCATTGTCAGATTTTAAAATCATTTGGCACATTTGTTCACCATCATTGGACGGTGTGTCGCGCAAAATAATTACGTCGATATCTCCAAGGTCAAGGTCACACTTTGAGTTCAAAGGTCAAAAATGGCCATAAATGAGCTTGTCCTGGCCATAACTATGTCATTCATTGTGAGATTTTAAAATCATTTGGCACATTTGTTCACCATCATGGGACGGTGTGTCGCACGAAAGAATCACGTCAATATCTCCAATGTCAAGGTCGCCACGACTAAAAATAGATTTTTTTTTTAAACAAACTTACAAAGGGGGTTAATTTTGTTTGTTCATTTCAAAAGTTCAGTTTGAGTTTTCTCCCTTTATCAGATTTTTTTTCACAATGAAAACCTGGTTTTGTGACAATTTTGTCCCTTGTTTCGTTTGAATTGACGGATAAGTTATACCGAATAACATTTAAACTTATAAACATTAAGCAAAAGCTTGCTATTTATGAACAATTATCACTTGTGTCATTTCGTGTACTGGCCATACATGAAAAAACATGAAGACAGAAATATAATACAATCAATATTACGTTAGTGTCGCGTTGTTTCAGCTGTTGCATGCAATTGAGTTGTGGTGATGGATCGTGCATCGTAACGTCATTTCACATAACTGAACGTCCGTGCATCCATAACCCTAACATGAAATCGTTTCTCATTAATTTTATTGATGATTAAATTAAATTCCTTTCTTCTCGGATAGAATTGACAACATATTTTTCTATTTCATATTACTGAATAGTTTTCATTCCTTGGTACGCAAGTTTCAATTGGCAAACTGTGTTTCTGGATTGTGTATGTATGAGAAAATTTAAAATAACTTTAACACATTGTCAACTCGTGTTGTGATAAATACAACACTTGAAAGAGGTCGACTCGTTTCTTTATCACTAATGAGCGCGTCAATCATTATAGTTTTTTTTTGTATTAGGAATAATTCATAAATCTGCATTTGTTTCAGGATCTACCCCCAAAATGCCACGACCGTCCAGCATTCCTTTTAACTTGTAAACTATTAGTTATAATTCATTGTTGCGATTTTTGAAATATATGTTGATGTTTATTATCATTGAGATACGCGTTTCGTCGTGTTGGCATGCTCTTTAATACAATATAATGAATGTGTGTATTTAGGATCGTATCAATAACGACCATGTTGTAGTGTAACCCAAAAGAAGCACTTTCGCCGGTCTAGTATTCATTTCAACTTGATCAGTATATTAACAGGGTGCAGGATCACGTGACTTTGTTGTGTTTCCATTCAAACGTTAATGGAAGTAAACACACCGGTATGTGCTACCTTTTTCCACATAACTTTTTAAAACAAATTTTCTTAAGAATTTCAACTAGTGCATTAAAGACAGAATTTTAAGCTGCGTATGGCAATGTGACATACATCAGAATTACTTTATTTTATTAGCATGTATTCTTGTTAAAAAATTCCATGTATACTGCAAGATTATGTTTCACGCAACGTGAACTTTTGTCTTCGATTTCAGAGATATTCAGTGATTATTATTGTACCTTAAGATATCGGCACAAACTGCAAGAACAACTGTCTTATATGCACTAAAGATTTTTGAAAATGTATTTCAATAACTTAAGATATTAGCAAAAATAAAGTTCTTAACGGTGTGTTTACATTCTGTTCAGCCCGTGTGTGAATCCATGAAAACCCCGTTGATTCTGCACCATAGGATAAAGGTCAAAGTCACCTTTTGGTCATTTGTTCGTCAACGCCTATTGCACAGGTGTTCCTCAGCTCGAAAACTGTGCACGGTCATGTCTTGTCAGTGATTAACATGACTGTAAACTTGATTAAAGGTTAGTGCACCTTAACCCATTTATGCCTAGCGTCAAGAAAAAAGGACTTGGCAAACAGCGTAGACCCAGATGAGACGCCGCATGATGCGGCGTCTCATCTGGGTTTGTGCTGTTTTTTTTAAAGAAATTTATGTAAGAAATATTCTAAATATAGAAATAAAAATACTAGACATCCCTAATTTTGGAATTAAATTGATCCAATTTAGAAGGATGGGAGAGTCCACTAGGCATAAATGGGTTAAAGGTTAGTGCACCTTAATGGGTAGACTTGCTGGTGGAACTGATAATTACTGGGTAGGATTAGGAGTGAGTCGCTTTCTGCAAAAAAACGTGCGTATAGTGTCGTTACATATTTGGTTGTGCAGTTCGGACAGGTTAATCAGGGACGATTCTTGCCACCTGAATGGAATTTTATTTAAAATATTCTTCCTTTAAACGAAAAATTACATAAAAGCAGACACTTTACGCACTTGAATAAGTCGAGTTTTCACAGAAGGCGGCGAAGCAATTCAGTTGCGCTGTTGACATTTTGTCAAACAAAGTAAATCACTGTTCTTTTATGAAATCGTTTTTGTAAAGAAGTAACATACCTCAAATTTTGTGTAAATAATTTAGTTTTGGTTCAAAAGCAATATTGAGTCAATTATGTGTCCAATCAATCATATATAATGTGTTTTGAGCTCCGACTTACATTACGGTACCGCAAAGGGTCACATAACTGTTGAACAACACAATATTATTATTAAAGTTTCTTAACAACACAAACATTCTTCACGTCCATGAAATCGTGTCTTTTTTTTGCAAAATTCTGTCGCATTCGTCCTAAATTATGCACGTTCGTCTTTGAATCCACACACACAAATCTTCATATCTTTTCGCGACCGAATTAGAGCGGTAGATCACTAATATTAACGTAGCGACTCCCGCCTAATGTATGTATTTCATGAAGACATATTCCATCCGTCAACTCTGACGTGCGAATGAAGAGGGGATACGGGGAAGAGTGAAAAATGGCTTTTTCAGTTTGTTGACCCCATCCGATGGCGTATCAGTTCGCCTCAAGTTTTGGGTGCCTTCACTTGTTTGATGACAGATATACTGTTTAATATCTTGTTTTACAAATGACGATTTACGCCAGCGTATGAAAATTAACCCCCGTCGAATCGTTTATCATTTACAAAACAACGGGCATCGCTTCCGCGGAAGCCAATATTAATGGCACGCATTAATCATATATTATCGAAGAGTTTCATATTACATAAATCCAACGTCGTATCCATACTTTTGAACTACATACATTCAATATGTTCCATTGAGGACACAACTGCGAAGATAATGTTTTAATAAGAACCTTTGCAATCGCACGTTTTTGGGCATTGATATCTTGTTTTCTGTAAAGCATTTTCTATGGGACATGAGTAAACGGGAGCTGATTGCGTTTAAGTGATGTTAATTGGAACTTTCTATAAAACTCGCGTCGTTTTCGTGATTTTCGCCAATGAGCAGCGTGTATTTTCACCCTATAAGCCATTTAATATTTATATTGATTTTTAATGAATACACCCTTTCGGCTCTTCAGCGTTATTTTTGGTTTCAAGATCGTAGACGTCGGAATAAAAAAGTTATTAAAGGAAAACAGCTTAAACGATTTTCAATAAGGCTGACTTTTGAGCATTTTTTAGCAAAAAAAAAAAAAAAAAATAATTCTAATATTTTATAGCCGCTAAAATGAAATGTCTGTCAGCCAAACAAAGCATTTCATCGACATATATTTTTGTTTATTTGTTTGATTTTAATAAATTTGTGCGTGTTAAAAAAAATCCGACTTGGACTGTTTGAACTCCAAATCGTGCAAAAATCAAACTGCTTGTTTTTCGAGACGTAAATTGCATTTGTTTCCCACCAATTAGCACAAGACTTTGCCAAACAGTTTAATTGATTTATAACAATAATATTAAAAGCCAGTGTTGAGCGATTTATCGAAGGCGAATTTGTTAAGTCATTTTTTTCCGTTTCTCTTGATTTTTTCACAAATCGTACTTTGCGGCTATCCGTGTATACATTGGGCGATTAATTCCTCAACATACTGCACAAAAGATTCAAAATTTCATACAAACGTGCTACTCGGCTCGAATTCTCTCTGTTGAGGTCGTTTTCGTCGATCAAAACATAGATTTTCCCTCAAGTAAATGACTGTTAAACAGACGCGCCTCTTGTGCTGCTGGAGGTGCAATGAATGTTGGGGATGATTAACCCATTTATGCTATAAGTGTAGCCCGTGAGTTGAACTGAAGACAATGTTGTTTGTCACGTTTGACTTCGAATTTATCAAACAATGTCACTGATAATCGTCAAACTACAAATTAAAGGAAAAAATACATACATTTAATGACGCATCTAAATAGTGATTAATTCTGGCAAATACATATATAAAGAATAATAGGTAATTCCAATGTCGTTAACCCTTTCACCGCTGGAACCGAATTTTAAAGGACTTTGCAAAGAGTCTGGATCCAGATGAGACGCCACAAGACGCGGCGTCCCATCAGGATCCAAACTGCCCGCTATCCTGATAGTACCCTTTGAAAAACAATCGAAGAAAATGCAAATTATACTAACCCAGCAGACAACACCCCAGCAGACGACAAATTTCCCAGCATGGGTTCATTTGGGGAAGCCATGGTAGATTTCATTCGCGAAAACTGATAACATAAACCTTTAAAGTTGAACGCCTTACGAACAGAAAATTAGACATTTACAATACGACGTTTTAAAGAGCAAAGGTAATTACTTATAATAGAACGAATATATACCTCTTTGGGGGCTCTACGGGGCTAATAAACTACTGCAATGCTTGACAAATGAACCGCGCTAAAAACGAGCAAGCAGGGAAAGGGCAGATAACAAGAGCGCATCGGGGCCCCAGGAAAATTAACCACAAGAACCTTACAGTCTGGCTCCCGGCGCCATGGTATCAAATGCTACAAAACAACAGTAGCAACTTACAATATCGTTGCGGCGGCATTAACATATGCCTAGTGGTATCTCCCATTCTTCTAAATTGGATCCATTTATTTCCAAAATTAGGGATGTCTAATATTTATCTCTATATTTAGAATTTCTTTTTTTTACAGAAATTCCTTTAAGCAAACAGCGCATTATGCGGCGTCTCATCTGGGTCTACGCTGTTTGCGAAGGCCTTTTTTCTAGACGCTATGAATAAATGGGTTAAAATGAACTTTCTATTGGTTTGCGAGTTGATACTTTCCCTTACTAAAAGCCTTTAAAATTGCGTTTTCATATTTCACTGTCAGAGCAAGGGCTTTTGTGAATTTGCTGTCTTTAAAAAAATGACTTAGAGTGCGAAAACTATAAATTGCGCGAAAATCAAACTTTTTGATTTTCGTATGTTCTTTGTTTCACACAACTTAGCGCAAGGCATCGCATAGCTAAAGAAACTTCAGCGTACAGTTTATTTAGTATGAACAGACCTGTACGCTGAAGCCAACCCCGTATCGAAAGTCAACCAGAGTCATAACATATTTATGTCACGCTATAAATCAAAGAAAGCTCATTTTCTTGGATACATTTCTACATATATTGGTGAATGAATATAAATTACTGCATTGGGGATTATTTTAAGGTTCAAATGTTTCAAATGCATCTTACAATATATGAAAATAACTCTCATCAGTCTGAAATTCACAATTTTGACGCCATTGTCGCTTTGTCACGTGACGAGTTTTCATTTGGATACTTTCGGATCGACCTTGACATTTTTTAAGTCTATCAAATCGCTGTTTTTCTCGATATGTAATAGCAGCATAGATAAATTTTAAATGTTTAACATAGTATTTTGTGAAAGAATATATCAGTTAAATGTGAAAAATGTCAGTCTTTCCGATCAAGTGGTTGATTTTGTCCAATAACTGCATTTAAAAGCTGTTTTGGACCGGTCTTTGTTAACTGTCAACTTTTTGAGCATTTCTGGTTGACTTTCCTAATGGGGTTCCGTTGGTCCATAACTATAAAGTCGCGCCGGTCAAAAATCATAAAAAGCGACATTTAAAGTTATGGTAGCCAGAACAAGGCATCGCCGAACACCTCACAGTCTTTAGATACGGCTGGTTTCAATGCTCTTGTTTTTTGTCGAGAGCTTGCAAAATTCGAAATTTTACTGTTAAATATATGTGTGCATGGTGCGATTAACTGGACAAATACCTGCACAGAATATGCAAAGAGTTTTTTTTTCGTCAATCTAAACATACACTTTCCCTATCGTAAATGACTGTAAAAGTGTGTGTATGTCAGAGTTTATTTACAGGTCATCACTGAGTCTCATGACTACCATATGTGCTGACCTGCACCTGTGACATATTTGGGAAAATATTTACTGTTAAGCCAAAGTAGGTCAAATTTACACCGGCTTCCCAGGTTTGTGCCGGATTTTTTTTATTATTATTTATTCATTTATTTATATTTTTTGAGTAAAAATACACCAGTGCACGGCGGCCAATGAGACCTTAATGTTCACTGGTAGTCATCATTATCATCACCATCTCCTTACTGCCACCATCATCGTTATTGGTACTATTTTCATAACCACTGTTATTATGTTTATGTATGCTTGTTTATAGTTTCTTTATTAAATTGTGTGTGTTGTTACTGTGCTCTCCGCCCTAAGAGAGGTGTTAGTGGAGGATCGAGCGGGATACAGGAAACGCCCCGATTCCAGAGGCGTCGCTGGTTCTTTTAAGTGCCCGTTGTAGAGCACCGATTCACTGCACCCCCGTTTAATATCCCTCGCGGAAGAATTATTTCAACAGGGGCATGGTACGTGTTATATGCTGACATGTGTTGATATTACACTAGTCTCTCTTTATGTCTTAAGAGAGAACATTGCAGGGCGGGTATACATTTTTGTCCTAAATTTTACTGCTTACTCGTCGCCTATTTAACAAATATCATGCACTGTTAACCAAATGATAAATATAAAAAATACGAGAGAGCAAAGTATAGACAAGAGTAAACCGCCACCATTTTGTATTTTTTTAATTATTTTTATAATTTTAAATATAAGGTGGTTCATATCATCAGGGCTAAAGCGCGCGGGCGTGATGGGAATTGCGCGTACTCTTTGTAAGGGGATCACTGTGGGTAGAAAATAGATGTACATACTCTAGTATATATATATATATGCGTCGCGACCGGGGCGAGAGTCACCCACAGAAGATGTTCTTGTCGAAAGGGGAACTTCTGCGGGCGGTTGTGCTAATCCAGCAGAGTCCGTCACCCTCGAGCCGGACGTCTTCTCTGCTGCTAGGTTCGCTGTCTCCCAGAACTCGAAGATCGGGGTTCCCCAAGCGGTATACCCGTAGGGGATGAAGGGATAGTGGTTTAGGGGTTGCCACTTTCCTAGCCAGGAGTGGGACGGGAACAACCGGACAGCGGATTTACCAGCATAGAAGACGTTCGGGCGGACCTGGAGCAGTCCAGATCTTCGAGGGGTAGCCTTATGGAAGTTCCCCAGGTACTCAGTACGCTCAACGTACTGGGGAAATCGTCCTTGGGATCTGGTCGACGGCTGGTGACGACAGGAGTGGCCATAAAGGCGGCGCAACGCGCTAGGAGCAGAAAGAGCATCTTTGCTAAATTGTCAACACTCCCTTGGCGGAGTAAACTTGTGCTTTTAAGGGCAACCAGACATGAATTGTCTTTAAATTGTCTACCAGTGCACATTAAGGTCTCATTTGCAATCGTGCACTTGGCTATTTTGATCAAAATTGTCTCTTTGGCGAATACCCGGGTAGCCGGGGTTAATTTGACCTACTTTGGCTCAAAATTAAATATTTCCCCTTAAAAGGCCACAGGGGCAGGTCGGACCATAAAGACGTCGTGAAGACGCAGTGAGGACCTGCAAATAAACTCCTGATATACACGTACATATATACCGTTCTACAAATGTAGCTTAAGGCCGCCCAGTGCTGCTCGCGCCTCTGGAGCTGGGACTTTGGTACTGCTAGAAACGAAAAAAAAAATTATAATTGTTAAAAGTTTTTCTACATGTTTATACTGTCAGTTTGCATTTTCATTTAAAGTCAGTTTTAATGATTTTGTGAAATTTACATACGTTTCAAAATGTCTTGTTGTTTGTAATTCTAAATCGTGCGGGAATGAAATTAAGTGATTTTTTGCTTTAAGTTCATCTAGATTATCGCAAAACATCGCCATACGGTTCTAATAATGTAAATTCAAAGAGACTTTTACAACATTTTTATTTCAAGAATTGTCTTGCGTGATCTTTGCAAATTCTCTGTTACTTTGATATGAATGTTAAACGAGACAGTGGACGAAATATTGCAAAGGAGTCGCACATTTTAAAGGGGCCTTTTCACGTTTTGGTAAATTGACAAAATAACAAAAATGTTTAAGATTCGCAAATTTTAGTTGTAGTTATGATATTTGTGAGGAAAGTTTGAAACATTAATCATGAACAGTTACCATGCTCTATAATATCCATTATAGGCATCTCTTGAAGATTTAAAAACCTGAAAATTATAAAGCGTTGCACCCCAAAACGATTGAATAATTTTGCGAGTTCTGTTGTTGTCGTTATATTTTGTGACACTACGAGGATTGCTTATATTGAGTATAAAATACATGACTCGAGCAAGGATGGCCGAGTGGTCTAAGCGATGGACTTTTACTCTTTTGGTCAGTGGTTCGAGTCCAGTTGAGGGTTACTTTTTTCTTTCTTTAATTTTATTATAATTTTTACTGGAGATTTTTAGATCCAATGTTTAAATTTATCAATATAAAGCATTTACTGACAAACTTCAATACGTGCCAAAATCGGTGAAAAGGTCCCTGCAGCATGGTATCTATGAACTTTATTAACCCAATGTCAATCCCGCTTACATTTGCAATTTCGTACCACTTGTCGTTTCGTGCTAGTTGGCAAATTGCTTCTAAAATTACTGACACCATTCAGTATTTTACGAGTCCCTATTGGCGATCATAATCTCTTCATCGAGGAGCACTTTACTATTTTGTGTTGAAATGAAAATAACACAACATGCCATCACATCGCAGTGCATTTCATCACGAAAATGTGTAGCTGATCAATACATTACGGAGTTATCGGACTTCATTGATGAAATGCAACGCCCCAGGTTACGCGTTGACACACCTATGTTCGCGCGTGAGATCTTAACTTAAAAGGGAAGATTGTTTTTATTGAATCGTATACAAAATACGTAATTGAAAACTGCCACGTGGCACAAGATAACTTACATAAAATAGAATCTACAACCGCGTTTATCAATCGCTGCATTTTTCTCGCATACATTGAGTCAGTCAATGGAAAAATAAGAGTATTTGTTCTAGATAAACCTTGTGTGTACATTAGATGACTCAATTTAAACTAAGCGTTGCCATTCATCTGTATATAGGTTTTAGGTTTTATTTCAGAATACATTAGGCTTGAAGCCCATGAGTACACATACATATAACACACAGTGTAGTTAACAGTGGTCAATGACATTCAGGATATACATATATAATTTTTAGCAATAGCATTTAGTTTTAACAATAACAAGAATTTGCAACTCTAAAGACATGCATATTGAAAATAAACAGCTATTTTAAACATGTATATATATATATATATATATATATATATATATATATATATATATATTAATAACATGGTTTACCATTACGCACTTATGTCAGATAGGTATATGATATGCATATTGTAGAGTCGTATCATAATGCAATAAACTTGAATTTTCTAAGAATGTGTATACATATAGATTTTATTGCTATGACTATAAATAGACAGTAATATATGGAGAGACACTATTGATAAAACAATTCAGTTCTCAATTTAGCTGCTTTAAAAATAAATGATGCAAGCTTTTTATCTGTTTTTGCGTTGTGAGTTTGTAAGAGTTCAATGAATTTTAACATATTTGAGTGATACTAATAATATCTATGTAAACATATATATATATTTTTTTTTTTTCTACATTAACTACCACTATTTCAGTATATTTTAACTGATGAAATGTTCATTTTGAGTTATTGTTCATGCACATCAATATATTACTTAAATACATTAATTAATTAATATATCTTAAAAGGTTAAACAATTACTCGTGATATTGTCATGTTAAATGAAAACAAAACTCACGACGCAGCGTGACGTCGACTTTTAAGATGAAAGGGATCTTTCAATTAAAGCGACAGGCATATACCATCAGACCGATTTTCTAAACAAATGCGTTAACGATATACACACGAAAACACAACGGTCTGCGGTGGAAAATTGCCCGTCTGCGTCAAATAAACTATCCAAACACTTAAATCACCTTCCCGACAAACATAAGACATCTATAATGGGAGTTTAATGTCTTTCGCGGACAGGTGGACAGGCGCTATTTGGAGGGAATTATGTATAGACATCCCCCACCCTTTTAGGCCGCTCAAATTATCCATTTCAAGCTGCAGCCGTGTACGTCCCATTGTGGCGGCTACGCCAGCCTTTACAAGCGCTTTCCTTTGTTTCTAATGTCCATTAACAGACGTGGCACCCACCATCCATTGTAATTTAGTGTCAGCCGTCCAAAAAGACGCTGTCGAAAGTTGCGTTCAATCTGCTTCGATGTTAAAAAAGCCTCCTATATCATTATAATGTCCATAAAAACGCGAAATTGGCACACTCACTCTACATAATACTAGTATATTGCTTGTTCGAGGTAAAATCATAAATAAATTAAAAAAATCAATAATTTATTAGGTATTTGTTGAAATGAGGTCGTAGGTATTTAGCGTATTAGTGTAAAATACCACAATGAACATACACTAATTTAAAACATATACAAACCGAACATATTTACAACAACTTACATCACCTATTGCATTGTCTATAAACATTTGCTATGTTTACACCACTTGCCCAGTGCGCTAGTCCATTTACCGCGGATTAGCTAATTCTGAACAACAATAGCACTCTTGCACGGCGATAGTCTGGTACAACGCAGCGGTCGCCTGCCAATTTCCCGCCGTGTATTGATCTAATATATTCCGGTAATTGGGCATTGCAAAATATAATTATCACCAAGCTACGAGTTCTTTGTAGCACCTTTTATGACCGTCTGGCGACTAGGCCCAGACTACTTTTACCACTCTTAATATTTTCCCATTTAAAAATGCCCCTGAAAAGGCCAAGAACAATACGTTGAGTGTATCGTAAATTGGCTTCGTTACGACTGCAAACAAAACGCTGACCGATGTAAGAACTTTAAAGCTGTTGTTTTTGCGTAACACATTGTTTGTATGTGTTAAAAAAAACTGCAAACTTTGCAAAGAGAGTATTACTAGTACATTATGACCATAACTATATAGACAGCGGACGTTAGAGAAGCAATATGCCGCTTGAATTGTCCGTCGTCCCAACACTAACAACAACGACCTGCTTTAAGATTGCTCTGCATAAAACATGTTTCCATTATCTTTTCAGCGCATTTAGTTTTGTATGTTGTTTTTTCCACGAAAAAGGATGCACCAAGGTTCACAAATAATCAAGTTTATCTTTAAAAATCTTCTCACATTCTGACATTGAAAAACTTATCTGGGTTCTCAAGACAACATTCACAAGAATCCGCAGTGCCAGTACAACATTTTACAAACAGTTATTCTTCTCGGATTAGATAATTGTACATAAAACATACCATGGAGTAAGATCTCGCGGAATGTTTCTGAGAGTGGATTGTAAAAGTATGATAAGCATTTGGCTGGATGCATTGAAGTCAATCATGGAAATTATCCTTGGTGATCTATTGGATAATACTTGGCGTCATTAATGGATCAGCCTTGCCAATGCTGTGTCTCTTGTTTGATATGTACGGCATAATTAATTGTTCATGATAACACGGAACAGCAAGGTATAATAGCCCATAACAATCGAAGCTTTGAACCTTTACCCCTTGTCGAGCAGCAAAAGTAATGCACTGGAACATAGAAATGAGGCGCACGTTAGGAAATCCGGCCTTAAATTGGCTTTATTAATGTGCGTAAAAAACTGTGCCAGATAAGCCTGTGTAGTCCGCACAGGCTAATCTGTGATGACAGCTCCCGCTTTTGGTGAATTTTTTGTTACATGAAGTTTCTTCTAATTTCAAACCCAATCTATGAGGGACGCGTCGCCGTTGAGAAGCCTGTGTGGACTGCACAGGCTGATCCTGATAATACTTAACGCATACGCCACATGTCTGGTTTTCCCAGAGATTGGCCCTCAGGCAGGGTAAAATAGCACTCTAGCTAGTCATACCCACCTGCATGACGGCGATAATGTTTTCGACGCATTTCCGCGATGCGGTGAGTTTACACGAAACGTCATTGTGAATATAATTTATAACACAGCGATTTTCCGTTATGAATTTGATGTGAACGTTTTGACGTAGTATATTGTAAAATAACAACCCAATAGAGATTCCACAAATCCACACAATTAATGTCAATGATAAGCATATTAACTGACTGTTAAAATCAAATCATTGAACTCGGTAATGACACGTTCAACGATTCACCTTGCTTCCAAAAAGGATGAAATTTATCGAACGAATACCAAGAAAAGGTTAAAATTCAAATTAATCGCGATGAATTAAAACAACAAAACGACACAAACAAACAAAAACAAAATAATACAATTAACCACGGGACATGTTTATTTATTATGTTTGTCGCTATGGGAACCGGAAATAGTACAGTTCTATGCATCCGTTGCTTTGTTCTGTTGATGCAAAAAGTGCTCAGATTCCCAGTGTTTAGAATTATTTAATTATTATTTGTTCATTTTTAATTTGAAAAATCTATTTAAAATATGTATTCATTATATTAAATAAACCAACAAAATGTGTGATTGTGTGTATCTCGATATACTTTCCGAGTAGAATCGCTAGAAATGTTGTTAGAACTTTTGGTTCAACTCTTTCCACTGCTAGTTGCATTTGTTCACGTGTACAGTGGTTAATGTGAAACGTTTGATTTAATTAAGTTTTAACAAAAGCAGTAGCATCGTTCCCAATGCACGTTATTGCAACGTAATCAGTTTTAACATACATTGCACTCAATCAGAAGTTTTTTGTTTTCGGTTCCAGCTTGGTCCCTCAAGTGATGGTATTGTTTTCAATGAAAACGATTCAATTTAAGTCGCTTAACGCATGAAATACGACGTGTGAATTGAAGAATTACTTTATTATTGAAATCAAAACCCATCCAGATTTACCCCTGAGAGTTATTGAGGTTCCTTAGTGTTCCAAAGACACGCCAACTGTTTAGCAATCCATTCTCCAAACTAATTACGTTGTCATATCTTAGAGTTTAAATCAATAGCTGTTATACCAGCGTCTGCATCAGGAAATCGAACGTTCATTTTTATTTCATAAAATGAACATTTAACAAAATTCGCAGGGTATGAGTGCACGTTCTTCAACATATAATTTATGCTTATTCTCAGACGTGTTATTTTCAAGCATAACAAAAAATGCACAGGTTTTTCCTTTTCTTCGAAATGGGCATTTACAAACAGTCTTTTACAAGAGTTAATATCATTTATAAATTTAGCCATTAACATTACATATGTACTTTAAAAGATTAACACAGTTCTGCTCTCTGTTTAACGGTGTGCATCTTAAATATACATGTATACGGACGCGATCTGGTTGTTATGGCGATGCAAATATACATTAACGAATATACATTACATAAAATATATTGATTTAGTTAAACGAAAACGGCATTGAAACAGTTTTAGAAATTATTCATAATCTTTATATGTTTAATATCCTAGACAATTAATATGGGCGATAAATGCAGCAGATTTTTTTTAGATATTTCAGTGTAGCTGTCTTTAAAATTTAGTAGGCCGTATCAATTCCTTTCGTGGCAAGGCCGCATCATGAGATTATCCGAAATAAGTCCCTCCACTCGTACCAGTCTTGATTCGCAGAATTTTCAAATAGATTGGAACGTGGTACCATAAAACGTATTTACCTGAAATTTCGCCCTATTCTTGAAATTTAAACTTGTTTTAAATTTGAAATAGATTTTCCCACGAGAGGAACGGGATTCCAAAACAAACCCTGATTTAGCGAACCCTGATCCGCAATATTATCGTTTAAATTTTCTGCTACGGCCAGGATTTTCTACTTATTTTTGTTAAAGAGTATCTATGAATGGCACTGGTCAATATATAGTTCTGTCTGAGTGACACAGTATCAAACGCCTTGTTGAACACTGATTGTTGCTGTCATTTGTGTCATTTTAACAACCAAGTGTTCTGTAGAGCTAGATCATGGACAAATATTGGTTTCAGCGACGCCTGTTAACGCTAACAATATTCATACATATCTACAATGTCACACAAAGGGAAACATACTATTTGAATACAGTTCCAGTAGATGTAAAATCTCAAGGAGCTTTCAACAGCCTGAACACTCACTTCAACAGGAACGAACATAATGCATCTTTTGCTAAAAAAACACGAAGACTCGGTATTTCGGTAAACCTATCAACCTGGAAAAGAAATATCTGAACAATTTCAATCCAATATAACATTTTTGGATTTCAACTTGTTTGACAGTTATAACATTCTACGGTCTAGTGCTATAAAAATTAACACGTTTGATTACTCTTCTGGCCTGGGATGTGGCCACGAACCCAGGTCCGGTGGAGAATTCTGGCATCAACAAATCTGCAAAAACAAGAACGCCAAATAACCCGTGTCCAGTGTGTGGGAAAGGAGTGATGCGATCCAGCAAAACCGGTGAATGTTATGACTGTGATAAAAGAACTCATAGAGTATTTCAATGACAAAGAGTAACACACGCATTTTCACAAGTTCAACTGATGCTTGTCATATTAAAGTCAGGGCAAAAAATGAGCTAAAAAGAAAGTCAGTTCCAAAGGGCTGGGGGTGGGTGGGGGGGGGGGGGGTAAACCATTATAATTCGGACTTCAATGAATGAACAGACATAAACACGCGGCGAGATAATAAAATAATCGTGATTTTTGTTATATTTTACTGTTAACATGCACAAATAATGTTTATTACATGAGTTAATGATATTCGAACATCCAAAATCTCGAAGGTCAAGAAATTAAAAGACAAATTTGTGGATGGTTTTGCTTCAATAACTTTTTTATTCCGACGTCTACGGTATTGAAAGAAATAAACTATGGGAGCACAAACACCGTAGAGCCGAAAGGGCGTATTCATTAAAAAGAAATATAAATATAAAGTGGCATACCTGGTAAAATATCCGTTGCTCCTTCATAAAAAAAAACAACACGAAAACGACGCCATCTTGGAAATAACTTCCAACTTACCTCACTTAAAACAGTAAGCTCCAGGCTACGCATGCCCCTCCCCCTGATTTATCAACACATCTTTGAATAATACTTAGTAAATTATTTCCACAAACAGGAGTGTTGTTTCGTTTCATAGTAAGCAAGGCGTTCTTTATTCGCTTTGGAATCGATGACAACACGGGAATGGTCGAATTCCAATCAGCGAATATGTCTATATAAAGAGACCTGTTCACAGATTTGAAATATGACAGATCTTCTTAATATATTTGTGTCATATATTCCAAACAAAAAGAGTTCGTTGCATTCCAAAAAAACAACAACACAAAATTGCACTAATGACTTAGAAGACTAAGCAAACTATAGCTTAAATTATAGAATATCATCAATCGATATACACGCAGCTTAAATTTGAAAAATGCGTGTACAGGTATATAGATTTCATCACGAATTTGGGAAATACGTATGAATAATCTGAACCTAGAATGATAGAAATATTGTTTTCAGAGCCTCATTCATTTGCAATTAAAGTGACCTTTTCACAGCTATTGGTATGTATTGAAGTTTGTCATTTAATGCTTTATATTGATAAATGTAAAAATTAGATCTAAAAAGTTCTAGTAAACAACAAGAATAAAATAAAAAGAAAGAAAAAAAGTCACCCTCAACAGGGGTCGAACCACTGACCACTGGAGTAAAAGTCTATCACTTAGAACACTCGGTCATCTGTGCTCATACTATCATTGTTGTATTATATACTTTATATAAGCAATCATCGTAGTATTCCAAAATATAACGACAACAGCAACACTCTCCAATTTATTCAATCGGTTTGCGTTGTAACGCTTTATAATTTTCAGGTTTTTAAATCGTCAAAAGATGCATATAATGGATATGTTAGAGCATGGTTAATGTTCAGTATTACTGTTTCCTTACAAATATCATATATACAACGAAAATTTGCGAATCTGATTTTTTTAATTTTGTCAATTTACCAAAATGTGAAAAGGTCCCTTTAATAATTTTTTTTTGTTAAAACAACATCAACAACACTTTATTCTGAATTTTGCCATAGCAAAGCAAAGTTTAGATATGTCATTGTTTTACGTAAGATTATCAAGCGTTCTCTCAACAGCACAATATATCGCATGCACGATGCTGTATTTATGATAATTAAATAATAAATGGTAAAGCGCGTTGCTTCAATTCAAGACCCCGTAAGTCATTTTTTTTCATAAAAAAGTTTTTTGTACTTTAAAATACGTCCTATTTTATTAACTGAAAATATTGTATTTTAGTTAATTGCATTTATGTAACAAAATACTGATTATGTTAGAGTAAGAATGCAGTTTTCCCTTGCCCTAGTGTCGTTAAAAAGTTCAAATTTGCTTACGCCAGTCTGCTATCAGAGAGAGCTGAGTTTAAAGCGCCTACATACCGTACTATATTGTACAGTGCGTTGCAGTAATCGGACTACTATCGCTAGGCTGGGGCGCACCGTAGCGTGACACCAAGCTAGCGGACTACATGCATTCATTGAGAAACAAGCGAGCGCTCGGTCACTCCGAATGTGAAGCATCGATTAAACAAATTTCGATTCGAAATTAATGGAGATTAAATTTTGTTTTAAAATTGAGAGCGTTTTAATTATCTGACTTGATATCATTAATTTCGCCGATGAAATTTCGGATGTATTTAATTTGTTTTAATATCGAACATATATGGTTTTTGTGGTCTTAAAATTCATAACACAGTTAACTGGAATATTCATTAAACGGTGTTATATTTTATTTATTTAAGCTTATCACGTGAATATAATAGTGTTGTAATTTTTTTACTACTTTTGGCGAAATAGTGTTTTTATTACGCTGACAAAAGTGTTCTGGAAAAATTAATAATTGTGTTAAAAAAAGAAGACAAAAAAAAATAAGAATAAAGAGCGCCATCTGGTTGCGAATTTTACAGGTTTACTATGAATAAACAACATAAACAATGAACATATTCTATCCGACGTAACGTAAATATTATATTGCAACAGAATACAGTTTGCCATGAGGAATGGCTTTTTATGATTTACGGTGAACTCAAATCAAATTCGCAGGAGTTTAAATACGGAATATCGCGCAAGGCATATTGTAAAAAAATCAGCGACAGGAAAAAAAGTTTGCTGTGGATTTTAGGTTGAAAATAAGCAGAACAGTGGATGAGACAAGTAACAGAAACGTATAGGGATTATCTGTGAAGATTGGATTGTAAAACTATTCACCATGAAAAGGCTCGTTTATACAGTGTTGCTACTTACGGCCATATCGTTGGTAAGAATTGTTTGATATCCATTTTTAGTTCCGCATATTGCAGAAAGTATATATTTCTTGTAACATTATTTTATGACAAATTAACACATATTCTTAAGTTTGGTGCTAGACATTACGTTTGGTGCTAGACATTACATAACTTAGCTTGTTTGACCTTTGTACATTACCAACCAACTTCACCTAATGTACGCAAATCAATCGACTAGGAACCATAAATCATGCCCTGTTACAGTACCACAAAGTTCACCTTACTCATAAAACACTACCATCATCAGCAGCTGAAAATTGTTTAAAAAATACGGAGCGAATGGACACTAGTTTATTAAATCTGGACCATTGTAAAGAGTGGACAATTAAGTACGATTTTAAGTTAAACAGTATATGACATACTTATTAAATAAGAAAATTGGTTTCGAAAGTGTATGCGTAATATGTATTATCACATTTGTATCGAAACACGTACTTTTATCCGCATTTTAAGTATGGAGGACTAAACAATAACGCAGCATGTATTAATATATATGATAGCAAAGGACTAATTTGAATGTTTGTTTCAGAAACCATACATTTTTAGTATTTTTTTTAAGTGACCAATCTTATTGTTGTTTATCGAAAATAAGTGACCAGGGACAGTTTGCTTTTTAACCACTTCATGATCTGCTGTCAAAATGTCATTTTTGTAAATAATGTCTTACACAGTAATATAAATAGAGTCGCGTGTACTCATATTTTGCTTTGCCATTATTTTCCAAGTAATGGTAAATTTGAGTTTCAACTACGGTATGTTTACATGCACTATTCGGTTGGCATTATTTTTTATTAGACACTTCATTATACCATATATTTTTTTAAAAACACCGTCTCTGAATTAATGAATACCAATAAGGCATGCACTACAATTAATGACAGTCAATAGCTCAGCCATCATTAAAAAGCATTTTAGAGCTGTAGACATGACTTGAAATAAATTTCCACTAAATCATCGATTAACTCGATTGTTGATTGTTCATCGATGTGGAATAGCTCGTGTTGTTCTGCATTGGACTCACACCTGTGGAAAATTTGTAGAACAAAACCTCAGACCTATCAATTTCTTGTCTACACTTTTAATACACCTTTTCACATTTCCCATTTGTTGTTTTAGCTCGTTAGGCCAAAGTTTTAATTTGCAATCCTTGTATTTTGTTTCAAACATATGTGTTAATTTTCACAAATCCATATGCGAATTAGCGTGGTGATTTATTCATTTCTTCCCTATTCAAATCTTTTGGCATTTTTTAAATCCCACTCGCCACTTGATCCTGGGTATTCTATAGCCTATTCTGAACTCCTTGCGAGTAGCGTCCGATAAATTATATTTATGTATAATTTAATCACTTAGTATACTATGACCCACAGATGACTGGATGTAAAGAATACATGTAACAGCGAATTGATGAATTGGATTACAGAAATAAGACCGAATTATTTCATAAATCTCCTTTTCAACAATGGTGTTGGTGAAAGGGACATTTGTAACAGTACCGGCGGATATTTATGGGCAATAAACAAACCCACCCCAATGTTTTGTGGACTGGTTTAGCATTCCTTATATTTTCTGAAGTGCAATTTTCACGATGTCTTTTAAGTTAGTCCGTTTGCAAGCAACTTTTGACGAATATGACGACGGCCCTGAACGACAACGAAGATGACGCTGACAATAGCCATGATTACGATCAGGATAGCGATTATGATGGCCATGATGGATAATGATGATGATGATGACGATGATGATGATGATGAGAATGATGATGATGATGATGATGATGATGATGATAATGATGATGACGGACATGATTATTAAGATTACGATTTACAAACGACACTATACTCTTTATATGCATTAACAACAACAACGACATCGACATTCGCCAATAATAAGTCTATAGATATATTCCATTCATATCCCAATCTTAAACTTTCATTTATTTACAAGAAGCTAAAACAAATGTACTCAGAACACAATTGAAAATCGACAGGCACGCTCACCTGCATGCAAACTACCCTACCAATAAGTGTACAACAATAAAATGGAGAAATAAAAACAATCATTATGATCGCTAGCGAGCAGAATCTATTAGCTAGCGGTTATTGCCAGCAATAAAACTCACCGTCCGATCGCCTTCAAAATGAACGTTCATTTCATAAGTCGAATGGTAGGTCAGGCTTTCAATGAATCCCGAAAAGCTTGTATGCTTCCTTCTTTCATGAGGTTTTAATCCTGAGTTGTTGTTTTTACGTAGTATATGCATCGTTTTCTACTTACTACTAACCTCTATTTGAATAAATACAGCTAATTCTTGTTTTATTTGGACTGTTGTCTATCTTACAATTGGTTTTCGTTTCATACAGGTTTTTGCAATATGTTAAAAGTAATAAAGTTATTACATTGTAGTTCGATTCAAATTCATGCTGACTTCATCTTGTCAACGATTTAAACTAACATTACTAATAATTAAGCTTTCTTGTAACTTGACTAGTAAATATACTGTTATGTCTGCTTTTAACCTTTATAAAGCTACTATAAGCAGTGCATTTATTTAAACCGATAACTTACAACTCCTACTTCATTTTGCTAATATGAACTGTTTGGAAATTAAACTCATAGGTTTTATTTTCAAAAGACAATACAAATCCTAGTATATGTGATTGAAAATTACTTTTAATACAAATACAACCAAACGATAATCTATAACTTCAAACAAACAACATTAACGCCACTTAAAATGACTTTTCTTTATTCTTGCACGACGTCTACATACACATACTTTACGATCTTGGTATTGATCGTATAAATCAACATTTTTTACCTTAAATGGATGCAAATTGTAAACCGGATTTCAATCCGATGAATGGGAGTTAATCTAATTCATCTTATGTTCACCTAATGCAGTCACAGTATACTGAACATTAAAACATTTTAATACTGCTTCATCATCAGCGGTGGGCAACTAAATTTACCTTCAAATACAATACGCGTTTTAAAGTTTACACGACTTACGGACGATATAAAGTTGAATGCACATCGGTTTTATAATCACACATTTTCCTTTTACGTTGTCGTTTTCAATGGTTGCAGAAAGGTTTGCTCAACTTGGTGAAATTGTAAAATTTGTAAAAGGATACATGAATAGCACAGGAAATATGAGACCGCCCTATGCAAGTTGAATCGAGTGTTGGTAAATATAACTAAAACGATCGTTAATACGTTGATATTAGAGTATAAGCAATATCGGCCTATACAAACACACTATGAAGTTGTACATATGCAACAAATTGGCAAAACGTCCAAAATATCCATCAATTATCACCATGGAAAAATTGTGCACAATCTTAAAACGTGCTTCTTTATAATTATATTCAGGATATTGTTTGAATTTATGTATTATATGTTGCAGTGTCATTCAGTGACGATTTTACTCATGATTCAGCATATTTTGAAATAAAATCTATATCTATGCAAACTTTAGAGATTTTTTTTCAATTTCTAGGTTATTTATAAGCTATATATTATAGGCGACTGGTTCTTATATATTGACTTAAATGACAATGCCTGTGTTGACTGACAACAAAGCTTGTCGTACTGAGGCCTAATGCTAATGTATCGTATACACTTGTGAATGATTTTAACCATCTTAGATAAATAAAGCCATCCACAGTAAAGAAATTGTCTTTTGAAGCAGATTTCGTATAGTTACATGTTGCCATCTTGTTAACAAAACGATTACATCTCTGATAAATTTCATTGACGTAAAAGAACCCCCGGCGGTGTCCCCTTAGGTGAAATTTAATATACCGCGTATTTTACATCCTATTTACCTTTGATGTTTATCTATTACATTTTTAAAATGGAAAATCCATTATAGTCAGCTATTGCTTTATTACCAATTAAGCAAATAAACATTTCAAGAAACAGAAGATACCGCGTACTTAATTACATAATTTCTTTATGGCACTCTCGTATCTCGTACAACAAAACAATGCCGTTGAATTTATGTCCCTAATAGTGTGTTGTAACCTAATATAGATTTGTTTCGAGGGCTCTTCGACATCGCGAATTCAAAACAAGCCTTGCAGAGAGTCCATTCATATGTCTGAGATCTTGTCATCCTACCCTGCTCGTGTGTTAAAGCCATTTCGCTGAGCAGTGAACTTCGAAATGAAAGCAATTCTTGTGGGATACCGCAGTGTGATTTCATATAATTAAACACAACGCGAGATCTGTTTAAAGTGGATTTGCTCCCAATTAAAGAATATAGACAGACTCTTTGCGAATATTTTTCTGATACTTAATAATTATGGGCATAACCCTGCTCTGCTTTCCTGATTTTTGTCAGAATTTCTCCACAATCGTACTCCTGGTCCTTCTTAATGTTGTTCAAATTTCCGTTCGTTTTAGATGCGATATAAATACGTGTTCAAGATAAATACACACGAGTGATACTTAACCAAAAGCAAGACAATCGATCGATTTTGCACTAAAATTTACTAATATCACTCATGGCATGGTCAAGTAAACTCGAACATTCATGTGGATGTTTTCAGCGCTTTTGATATTAAATTTCAACCTCCATCTCTCATTATCTTCGTTCATGTCGACTTACATCTCTAAATAATCTAAAATTATTTCATAGCAACTTCCATCATTATAATAATCAAGACAGTTATGTTTTATGTCAAATACTTTGACAACGTCTGTCATTTCAACTCCCATTTATTTGATCATATAACATCTTCTCTCCAGATATATTTCACCTCATTTCAACGCCCGGCTTTCTTTCCAGTTTTTAGACAAGACTCTATGTTGGTTTTAAGGTCGAACATTTGAACCAGTTGCATGATATATATTTCATTATATTCAAACGTAATATCAATAGCTTACTCATAACACAATTTTAATCAAGGAATAAAGTTGGAAAAATATGCTCACAGTATCTATCGGAATATGTAAAACATCCTTTACGATTGACTCTCGAACGCCAGATGTAAATCCGCCGCTTTCAGAAGTGAACAAGTAGAAAACAAAACATTTGAATAATAACCAAGAGGCGATTGACATGACGCGTTCAAGCGTTGCAGATACAGAGAATGAAATGCATGAAGCGACATTTACAAATAAAGACTTTTTTGAGACCGATCGATGTGAGTGCATGCTATTACATACATTGTCAACAATCCGCTGAGAGGATGATTATAGAATACCATCTTGAAAGTGAAAAGCCCAGGTGCGGTTGGTATTCTACCTGATGAATTCAGTATTTTAAAACCAATGATTATACCAGACTATTTCGTTGGTACTTGTGAAATATCAGTGGTTAAGTGCTGCTATTCTTAATAACTTTACATATGTGTAATATTCGTATAATTTAAAACAATTTTGTTACGTTTATGATGTTTTAAACGGTAATAAAAGTTAGTTTCGTTGGTTTTTATTTGCTGGTATATGTGAGAGGCAATTATTTAATAATATTACAGAATGTTATAAACGCTTAATTAAAGTTTAAAAAATAGTAATTTTAACTATACAAGGGGGTATGATTGAATAATATAACTGGGAATCAAATATTTAAGCAGTTGCGGTGAATATTGCGGATCGAATCGATAGAGTAAAAAGCCATTTAAATCTTGTCGGCATAAGAGGATTTAAAATCAATATAATATGCACGTTGCTTGAGGGAGCGTTTGATTAAATTAAATCTATCATTTTCTTGCTTATTTCTTACATTTGCTTTTCCACAAGAATGATTACGATACCTTTTAAAAGTGAATATAAAATGAGTTTTACCATTTTAATAGTGTCGTCTGCTTTTTTTCTCGCGCCCTGTTTGCTGGTTGTTATGATAGCAGTCTCGTGTTTCGTGGGAAACGACCCAGCACGACACCTCGGCGCGAGAGAGAGTCTGAAAAAAAACAATTACTTACCGAGTGATAACTGATTTTAATAGCAAAAATGAGGGAGACTGAAAAAAGCGTCATAACTTACCGAGTGATAACTGATTTTAATAGCAAAACTTGCAACTAAAATACGCAGTCGCGATTATAGAGATCTGCTTCTCTGAATAGGCCACATGTTAACCAGAGATCAGATAAACATAAAGATAAGCAATATTTTATTTTTTCTCTCCCACAGTTCACTTAGTTTTATTGTTTTGACGCAGATAGCGCACAAAAATATTGCATCGTATTTGCATTATTCACGCAGATTAGGTCTTTTACTCAATATGTGAGGAATGATTAGTTTTTAATTTCTAGGGCTTTGATGTGCAGCGAAACTCTAATTCTGTAATTACAACTTTCTGTTTGCACATTGAAAAGTTGATAAACAGTCGGGGCGTCTGTTTCAACGCTTTGTGTGTCACGGTGTTAGTGGTCACATGGACTATGTTTCAAGACGGAGGAACCTGGTTTCGTTTTATTAGCCGTTTAATACGAACATATTTAAATAGTTTAACAACATTACTTACATTCATCTGTAATTCAGAAAAATACGAATACCACTTTTGAGTGATATAAATGTCGTGTCTTCCATATTATAAAACAAGACTTGAAATAGTAGATTGCATCACACGAACATGCATGTACAACTTAGTGAATCGTAGAGAATGTCTTTGGTTTACCACATCGAGCCGGCTGTAAATGATATATATGGGTCACACGGTCACTATTGTGCATTTAGTTTTCTTCATTTTTTAGAGGAGATTTCGTAATTCGAATCGCATTTTGCAATGTCATCCATCTCCACGTTTTACGAACAGAAATAGGCTTACTGAAATCGTATAATGCATTTGAAGATTACATAGCAAATTCAAACTTCTATATCATATGGATTTTAAATTACAAAAAAAAACACGAAAATGGTTATCTACAAAAGCGACCGTTGAGTCTGTGATCATGACAATATGGCCAAAAGTTCTTTTACTGAAAACTCATTTGTAATTGGATAGTGCATTAAAATATAACAGTAGTACCTGATACGGTCTTTTATGTTCAAATGTCTTTTCTTTAACAAAACGGGAAAACAAAATCACATTGAAGGGCGAGCTTTCCGGTGCGATAAATGCATATTGCTACGCCGAATTTGTTTGAAAAGCTCACGATATCTTATCTTTTGACATGCGTGTGAGATGCAGACCTGTTCACATTCGAAAACAGCCATTCAATAAAAAGATATGTTTTCGGTTCCCGATATTCGTTCATAATGCACTTAATCTTGGAAGAAAGGGGAGTAGGATTTATATAAATCTTCAGAATTTATCGTAAAATCTTGATGAACGAAAATGTCTGCATTTCCCAGCGATCCGAAAATTTCACCGGTTATCAACCATCCGCGTTAGATATGCTTTAAGTTCATGGTTTAGTCATTAATTTAATGAAAACATTGCACAAGTGGCCGTTTAGTAAATGTCAACAAAACGATTAAAGTTCCCTATCGCCTACCTGGATGGCCGATTATTATGCACTTGATCTTTGAAAGAGTTTGTACGAATACCTAATGAGTTAAATTACCCGTTGTGTGTGCACATAGTCATAGTGCCTTGACACGGCGCGGTTTTTATCGCTCATTGGCACGTATTTTCGCATAAATGTGTACATGAACTCTTTAAAGCAACAAGTGTATTCGTCTATTGGAACGCGCTTGGTGCATGTTTATGCGGATATAAACTCATAGCTCAATCTTTGGCAGTAAATTATTCGCACATTTTATGAAACATACTTTGATATATTCCTGATACAAATTACAATGAACAACTATAGTATTGTTATTCCTAATTTATTAATTTACAAAACAAACGCCGTAGCGTTTAAAACACACTGTCCATTATTATCATCATTTAAATAATGTAGGCCCTCAATTTTATTGCAACAACAGTTATTCATTAAGGGCTTTAAATATATAATTTTTTACTGAATATAATATAACACATGTATATATACTTCTTACAGCAATTCCTCGAGCTAGCTACCTACAACGAAAAAGAACAATAAAGAGATAGCGATGTGATACAGAAAATAATCATGCTTACAAATAACTTATGATTGAATAATATAAATCCATCAAGTTTATAAATCCATTACATCAGAGACTTTTCATCAGCATTTTCTTGCATGCATTATACAGAAGTCGAATTTAGACGAATTTTCTGGGGCCGTTACCGCCTCTGTCTTATTCCACCTGTGGCTGGTCCAACTTGTTGACGCTCTCAAATATTAAGCTACTTTTTTATATTGGTAATATTTGGAGTTCCAAAGAATTTAGCTCATATAAAAAGTATCTCTAAATTCTTTGCGCGTCTTATAAATAAGACTAACCTGTGGCGTGTTTGTTGAATGCTAGACAGATTAATAAGATTGTATTGTTGAAGCATCAAACAGTATATTTTTTAAGATGCATATTATCAATAATATGATATTCGGCGAGACGCGTCACTGTAACGTGTTTTGCTTCCTCACTACTCAGTAATATCGTCTTGCAACTTTGAGTCTGGGCGTGCCCCAAACACAGCTCAAATAACGTTTGATTATGGCTCTAATGTAAATTTCATCGCAACAATGTGACAAGGTGCGGTACTTGAACATATTTCATTTATCACGACCGTTTATGTTCCTATATAATGTATTTTGCCCATGTTTGTAAAGGCTGGGCATTTAACGCGGGCCCTGATATCAGACCTCTTTATCTCCCCTGTTCAATAAATCACGTGTCAATAGCACCCCTTTTATGAGGTCCACTTGATTTACGAGACATCTATCGTTTTGTCTGCATACTGGTTATTAAGTTCCACATTGGGGAGCAAATGAAGCAGGCCTATAAAACCAATGTCGCTTTATATAACTTTTTATCCGTTACTTCTTTATTTTGAAATATATCATTAGGTTTAACCATTAGCTTTCAAATTTTTGCAATGGAAATTCTCAAGTGGGCACTGACGGCTTAAGAGGGGATCAGCGTACTGGTCAAGTAGATAGCAAATACGAGAATGTCCAGTTATAAATAATCCGTCTACATTGCCTAGATCCCCGTCGATTAAGTATACTTACGTGTATATTTATACCAGAATTCTGTAATATACGATCACTGAGACGATGTTGAGTAGACAATAGCCCTAAAGGACTTTTGTTAACCGATTTATGCCTAGTGGACTCTCCCATCCTTCTAAATTGGATCAATTTATTTCCAAAATTAGGGATGTCTAGTATATTTCTTACTATATTTAGAATATTTCTTACAGAAATTCCTTTAAGCAAACAGCGCATACCTTGATGAGACGCCGCATCGTGCGGCGTCTCATCTGGGTCTTCGCTGTTTGCCAAGGCCTTTTTTTTCTAGACACTAGGCATAACTGGGTTAAAAAGAATAACAATTTGTTCTGCAATCCACTCAATTCTTTAATGAATAAATTACAAGCAATTAACACATCGTCAACATAGTTATGGTAATGTATAACCTCAAAAACATCATTGAACATATGATCTACGGATACGAATAAAACATTACAATTTTACAAAGCAAACGTGACCAAAAGACACCTTGGTGGAGTGTACGGTTAAGAAGCGATACTCTTAAGGATGATTATGGTTTCTGGGGTTCATTAACAGGTAGTTTACTCTCCCAATATAACATGCAACCAAAATGTGGACTTTATAACGATTAACCAACTTGTAAACGCGAAAAAGAGCAACCAACTTGTAAACGTGAACAAGAGCGACAAACTTGTAAAAGCGATACATTTATAGCTTCATGTTTTGTTGTTGACGAATTTCTTCCTAAACGAAAATCCGCAGTGGGAGTAAAGTGTCGTCCCTGATAAGCCACTGCGGATTGCTAATCCGAGACGACACTTTCTCCAGATGCATTAAGCCCGGGTTTCCCAGTGAAGGTCTCATAATTCCCATATGAAATAGTACTCTTCTTGTTAATGTTTTTTCTCTGTATGTAGTGTTTTCAATATTGAGTGCCTTGTTAAAGGTAAGCACTAAAAAGCATGTGCATGGACATATGCAAACTCACTTTCCTAAACGTAACTCAACATAGAATTTCGTTATCCTATACATGGAATTCATTTTTTTTTAAATACATGTGCATGTTTGATGTCTAAAAAATGAGTTATTGGTTTGTTCTTGCATCCACGTTGTTAGGAAAACGATGGGGTAAAACATAAAAATCTAATTATAAATGACTGCCGTTTTACGATAATTTCTCGCCATTTAAATCATCACCAGCAATAAAACGCATGATGTATGGCGTTCTTTTTTTACCAAACAATTTGTCATAGTGCGTTTATTTACGATGCGAGCATTCCTGAAGGCTCGAAGATTAATGCATATTTGTATAAAAAGTTTTAATTTCATTCACTTTTGGAATGTATGTACCGTATACTGTAAATAACCATTGGCGTGTACATGTGTACCCTTTACTAAGCGTAAGATCCGCGTCTCTTGATACTGGTACCGATAATCGTTTTCTGTTTGATATATTAAACAATCAATTAACGGTTTTGAGGAAAATACAAAACAAATGTTCCTCGGAACGTATAACTTGTGTATTAAACATTAAAATGTGCAACCGATCAATTATACTGATCATCTCCACTGGCCTTTCTTCCGTGTCAGAACAATTTGAAACGCACAAATTGTAGGAATGAATTAATCAATTTTAAACAATATTTCTTGTATATATATAATTTTTTGTTGTTAAATCTCCAGTAACATGTAAACTACCGGTATCTAGTTCTAATCTGCTTATTACTCAAATATAATTCTCAAAACCCTCAATGTTTTGATAACGTGTCCTACCAGTAAGCTCCGAACAAATTAACAACTTTGATTTACGGCTTCTTGTCGTCATTAATAAATGCATTTAAACCCACTGAATCTTCTAATTGTTTGAGCCTAATTGCTCGCAAAGCTTAAATGACTTTTTGACAATGGGGCAATAACTCAACTAAATGGACAAGATAGTCCGACATCTAAAACACAATGCTAATCCTCAATGAAAGATATTATCGTCTGAACGCAAAGGGTCATACAGGTGCTCGCTGGTTAATTTCTTAATGTATTTGCTCATTAATGCTCACCCGGATCACCTTGCGTGATCCAACTTTCTGATGATCATTGATAATGGTAACTAATTTGTCATCTCATAAAAAGTTTCAATAGACATCAATAAAACTGTATGGTGATGATTCGACAAGATTCCGCCACCTTTTCCGACCCCTTCAAAGCTTAACCGTTGAACTTCATTTTTTGTTTGAAACTTATGAATGATGATTTTGAACGATGGTTTTTGTGGTCGTACCCCCTAGTGTGTGCTAAATGGACAAACAGGTAAATAAATCAGCTACCGGATTGATAAGTGACAATTGCTTTATCCGAGGCTTCAATGGAAATATTCAAGACATGGACCAAATCGAAGTTTATTTTATTGAAACTCGACACTTTTCTGCGTATTAACAATGCATTGAGAATCAAATTAAAATCTCGTTAGATAATATTAATTAATGTCGGCATCATATGCTTTTGGATGTTTTATTCGAGATTATAAAATGTTATAAAAATCTTTATACAATGTCTTAAAGCAATTACAGTGTTTCGCAACCAAAGAATGTCATTACAAAAACCTGTTCCAATGGCATTCATATATATCAGTCGAAGCATATAATTACGTATGTCTCAACTAATTTTTTTTTCATAGTTCTTATACAAATACATTAAATCAAATTACATTCGTTTTTATTCGTATTATAATCGGATTTTCAACAGTTCATTAACATTTTTGTTTCTTTTAAAGGACAATAATCGACTAATACATGGAACAGATTTATCAGGAGGTCGTTATTAATCCGATAGAAATGTCGATAGGGCACTTCTAGTCTTTCCAGGACGATTAATTGTAAAATTAAAAACTATGTGCTTAATTAAATCCCTTGATCGGATTACCAAACAGCACACTCTTTACTCCCTCATCGATCCTGACTGAAAATAATGCATTCAAAATACCTCTATTAACAAATGTTCTTTGTATAATACTCGATATAGTCGTAACCACCCTTGCCACTAATTAACTTTATGTTAGACAAAAAGCATTCAATTTTTGTCGGAAAGTCGCGATTCAATTTATAAGCAAACTTATCTTTACTGCATCTCTGCTTTTCAGTCGAATCAGAAACATCTTTGACAATTTCATAACTTGATAATCATATGCCAGAGTTTTATTGGGAAACATTATGTGGAAAGTTTCGGTAAATGCTTAGGATTCCATAATATGAATTTGGAAGTACATGTATTTGACTCACTTGAGCAATCCTGTAACGGTCCCACCTTTGTTATGTAAAGTAAGTTTGTGTTATCATGAGAAACACGCGAGAACTAATTTATCCTCGCGATGCACACATGCTTATATAAAACATAACAGTCGTAAACAAAGAAGACCATTGACAACAATTAATTAAAACAACATGATTTTGATTGCAAATGGTTAACTATGGATTGAAATTATAAAAAAAACATATTTTAATTTTAACAATATGTAAACAACTAGTCGGAAACTACGATCGAATCATTGCCTTGTGTAATACAAAAAGGCATAGTCATTTGGCACACTATTTACAACCGCATTTTTGCACAGTAATTGAAAAGACGATCTGCATATCTTCTATATACAGATTCTTAATGAAAAGGTTTAGAGCCAGGGTATAACGTATCGTTCAAGTGGAAATTCAATCCTCCATCGAGGACGTTGAGTGTATTGCAGCATTTTAGTCGATATAAAAGTAACGTAAATTGACAGTTATCACTTTTAAAAGGACATAAGTTATTATGACATTATCCATTTGCCGACAGTGGTATGTGCAGCGTAATCGTTTATACCTGCAACTGGCATTTTAATACCGCAATAATCCTATACACTTTGTAAAATCAGTAATAGTAAACGTTGGCATGACAACGCAGAAATACAATACGATTCGAAGACAATTAAACATTGTGTAGATTAAAGTAGATAAAACCTGAAAGATAAATTAATTGAATGTTTTATGGCATATAAATTAAACCTACAACCGTTTCATTATTTTTTACAAGCAAATAAATCTTCAAGTTTAATAATATTTTACTGCGTGACGTTCTATGCATGTGATCGCAAACGGGTAATGTACGATACAGGTACAACCATGATTGCAAATGGATTGAACATCTGTTTTTATTTCTTGTATCTATGAAATGTTAAGTCGATTGTATGATATACGGAGATTTCTGACAGGCATCGTCGATTGTGTACCTGATATGCCATCGGACATACCTATCCAAACAAGAATACATTTAATGTGATGATGATTTTTATGCCCCCGAAGGTGGGCATATAGTGATTGCACTTCCGTCTGTCTGTCTGTCCATCTGTCTGTCGCACTTTTGCGTTTCCGCTCGAAATATGCATGTGTATATTGAGAAGGCCTTTCCATATGCACACACATTTTAACCCCTTTGACCTTGACCTTGAACTTAGGGTCCGCGTTTAGGTTTTGAAATCTGCGTTTAGGTTTCGAAAAAGCGTTTTTCGGGGGCATATGTCTTCCTATGGAGACGGCTCTTGTTTTAACTGTTTGAGAATGGATGTGATATGTCACCGTTAGCTCCGGATATATTAACGATCAGCGTTAAGGGCATGCATGTTTTCACATCGCAGCGATGTGCGAAATGTTGGCATTTGTTATAGGAAGTATGTATGGCGGCATTTCATGAACATTCTTCCTGCAATTAAATCTCACAGTCATTGGCATTTCAAATTTATTTGAAAAATTCTAAGAAATACAACATTACTCAGCGTATACATTTCTTCAAATGACAAAACAGAGTCTTTTATTAGTCAGGGCTGTGTGAAATGTCATTCTTGAAAATATTTCTTTTCTGTAATAAATAAAGTGTAATACTAAAACATGATGAATATACGAAATGGAAATATATTAAGTGCAATTTTTGATATCTTCTAACACATTTTGTTACCGTCAATTAATTGTTCCTGACTTTTGATGTTATTTACTATGTATCCCGTGATCTTTTTGACACAAAGTCATTCTGTTTTCCTGGAGTGTTGAGGTGACACGCCATGTTGGGTGCATGGTGATTTGTTAACCTTCTTATGTTGACAACATCATTTTTTTTACGAAATACACTGTCGTGTCCACAAGCCAATTGTGGCTCGAAAGGTACTGGTGTGAACGAGGAAATTTCCAGAAATAACTTACTCCTTCTAGAATCTACATGTGATAAACTGCCATTGGCAAAGACGTATATGGATGTTTAAATTATGCAGGCTTTGTTCTAGTTATATTGAAACTATAACTTATCAGTGTCAAATAATGTTAGATATACTTTATTCTTCGATATACATTTGCGATACTCAAAAATCACTGTAGTGTGGTGACTAAATGCTTGCTTGCAGTGTCATCGTCGTCCCTTGCAATAAATGTCACCACATTTGCGAACTTTTTTTATAAACATAATTCCTTCAACTGCGACCTAGAGGTGTTACATTAATCATATTCATTACAAAAGCTAATAATCATTACACGCTCGCTTGTTTTATTTGATTTTAAGGGTTGTTGTGATTTATATGATGTTTTGTCTTCGTAGGATCTTTATCTTGATCTTTATGAAAATAAGAACAATTATTATAAATCAGCTAATTAACCGTGATCTTCCGTATCAGGATCACTCGGTTGCACTAATGCTCATGTCAATGCTTACATCATATACCAACGTTTTTAGGAGTTTAAATAAACGAGGGTTAGCATTTATCCTCTCTTTGTGTTGTATAAGCTGCGCAAAAATCAAGGCAATTCTGTGTTATTTTGTATTGGCATCAAGTTTTCTTTAGTGCGCAGTTTTAGATCGGTTTACTGACAATCTGGTGTAAGTGCGTTCGAATCCAAGCTAGGTCACATTGCTTATGAGGGAGTTGTTAAGGACATTACTTCTACTGTCCCTACCTCTGACATGTGGTTAACCGACCGTCGTGATTAGACTTACTTTATACTAAATACGGCAAAACAACAACGACAACAACAACAACAATAAGCGAGCAAACAAAATATGTCTGAATGTTTGCCCAGACACTCGTGATGTCTAACATTTAAAAGCAATTTTCCATTGATCATTAATAATGAACACAACCAGCTGATTCTAATTGGACACCTTTAAACGACAACTTAAAATCAAAGCGCTGAAGGCAAGGATTTTTTTCGCTGTTGTCGTCATTGATTAGCTTGTGCGCATTGCACAGGCTAATTAGTGTGCACAGGCTAATCTCATTTGACGTGCATTAAGCCCCGTTTTCCCTGAAAGCAGCCAATATGTACAGATTTCAATGATAAACACTAGACTGGCCAATGTCGACTCACAAGCTGGTATATACACTCACTGCTAGAGGGTATATACACTAAGGGTGTCACGACGTTCACCTTACGATACAATACGTATCGCGGTACAGTGTGTACGATACGATACGTATCGCGATACGTATCGTCAGATGGAAACAACATACAAACCATTTAAAACCATTTTTCAATTTTATTTTAAGACCTCTACATATGTGTCATACAATATACAAAATACCATATAATGTCATGCAAGTACACGATTTGACAATTAGTTATTATTATTTACATATCTAAAACTTTGATTAAAGATGGACACGAACTTATGAATATGTTTAAAAAATACGGACTGCTTTATGTTTCTTTTACTTCGATAGATTATTTAAGTTAAAAATATAACGTGTTTACCAACTAGTCAAACTGGCTATCTTTGCTTGTACCGTAAGAAACTCCAAGCGCAATTCGTAGAACCAGTCATATATTGCACCTTGTTTCGTGACGTAGGCGACACAGCACATTTTTGAGTGGTTGAAATTTAATTTAATGGTTTCAAAGAATTTGCGAAATTCTCAGCGGAATCACAAAATTACAGCTCCTGCTTAGGAAATTCGTAGTGACTAAAGTCGTGATATAAAGCAAATATTTACACGAAATAAACGCCTACCACTTTCTTACTGGTAACACAAAATGTTTCCATATTTTTTCATTAGAAGCTCGCTGGAGGTGAATTCAATTCAACTTCCGACGAATACATGCATACGTACAAATGCAATAATCGCCGTAAGAAAATGTTCTCAAGATATATTGACAAAGCAATCGCGTAATTCTTTTTGCCCAGAAAGCAGTGTTCAAATATTGCGCGTTTTTATGCGATAAATCGCACACGTGTTTGAAAAAATCGTCAAAAAATCACCATGTTATCGTGCATCGTGAAAGCGGCAGTCTCGTCTTTGATGCTAATCTGTTGAGAAACTGACGAAAAGTTGCAATATAATGCAGCCTGCTGTATGGCATATCAGCAAAGTAAACAGTAAAGGCACATAATAAATACACTTTCCGAAAACGTTCACGCCTGGTTCCATTTGCTGTATGGATATGTTAAAAAACACGTTATTGAAGGCGCATTCATGAAAAAAAACTGGATGATAACAGTTTTAAAAAGTATTGATTTCTCAAACTGTTTAAATTTATCTGAATTGCAATAATTAATATATTAACATTTAAATAAAAAAAGAAACATAGAAATGTATTGCGTCATCATTACAGCAAATGTCTGAGTTAAAGGTTGTTCCACGTGTCATCGAAATGTAAAATGAATTACGGTCACCATTTTCAACGCCAAAGAACAATAATAAAGCTAATTGGATATGCATTGAATACTTTACCAGCAAAAGCTGTCATCGCCGCATAAACAGTTCCCCGCACTTCACTGGATAGTATACTGGAAATCATGACCTGTTACCGACAATAATATCCCAATACCTTTGCAAAAAAACATGAAAGGCGCTGAAGAACGTATGTGATACAACTTACATGATTGATTATTTTCTAATGTAATGTGGTCTGTCAAGATTATAGGACATTTCAACCTAGAGACTCCTTGTTATTGAAATGTATTCGTAAGAGAGTTGTTGGAACTTTAGGCTAGTTTTTGGCAAAGGGATGTGTTTTGTCCAGCGTTTCTCGCGAGATTGCGGGGACGAAACGAACCATATGTGGCCACCAACGCTGCTAGCTCTGTTGATCACATGATGTTCTGAGAACATTAATATGTATATAATTTTGTAATGTATATAATAAAAAAGCAAAGAATTAATAAAGAGTGCCAAAACATTCCGTGGCAGCTGTCTGTGTGTTTGGAGATGTAAACATTTAGGCAGATTGAATATGTTGTATAGTAACAACAAACACACAATCAATTTACTGAAAACACTAAAATAGATTGAACGCGCTTGATGTTTTCATTGATTTCTATTAATTTCTTTGATCAGACATCACACATCGTATTACTTTTCAGAAATAAAGGCAAGGCAAGGCATCGGCACATATCACAGACGGTCTTTGATCACGGTTTACTTGTTTTATCCTTGAAATGCATGGCAATAAATCTGTGTGAATGAACGACGTCGTATCATGTTAGCTTTCATCATGTCTTATGATGCAATAACACTTTGCAACATTTACAGTTATCCCATTTGCTATTTATTAGTATCAAATCTTAACAAGGCGAATGACACATTATCAGGGGAATCTTTGATCGCACGATGCTGAAGACAGCTAGAACACATTGGCAATCCCATGCAGCAATATGTGGGTTTGATGTACAAGTATTTCCTACATGCATCCCGTAGTCTAGGGTCCTTGAATGATTACCTCCATGTCGCCATACTTTGATACACTCATGGTTCGCAATGTATCCGTACTAAGAAGCATCCAATTGAGTTTGTATTGCAATGACCGTAAGCAGTTGCCATCGAGTTACCGGGGTAAGTATTTATTGAAGAATCAAACAATTGTAATTATTATTGCTATAAGTATTATACGGGCGTCGATTCAGGTTTTCGCTTGATTAGTCACGTTATTGCACATCAAAACAGTAAATTCGATTCATATCTGGGTGGCATTTTAAGAGACTACTTCTTACCACTTCATAAATATGATGAAATAATCATTTTATTTTCCCGTTTGCTGCTTTGAAAATGAGAATATTGAACTTGGGATTCCTTTCGTTTTGCACTTGAAAGTATTTGGTAAAGAAGTACAATCAGAGTCACATAAATACCCAAAGTCAACGAATATTTCGTAAAACATTTCGTAAAATAAAGTTAACCCAGGCGTACGCGAAATTGGCTTCGGGCAGCTCATGAGAACTACGTCGTGCTTCCGACGCTGTCCGAAGCCAATCTCGCGTTTGCTCGTAAATGTTCGGATATCGTCGCCGGAAAATTCACATTGAATATTTTTGTAACACAAAAACTAATCAAAGCGCTGAAGGCACTGAAGTTGTTCGCTGTTGTCGTCCTCGATTAGCTTGTGCGCATTGCAAAGGCTAATCAGTGTGCACAGGCTAATCTTATTTGACGTGCATTAAGCCCCGTTTTCCTGAAAGCAGCCATTATGTACAGATTTCAATGATAAACAGTAGACTGGCCAATGTCGACTTACAAGCTGGTATATAAACTCACTGCTAGAAGGGTATATACACTCACTGCTAGAGCAGAATCATTTGTCGTCTGCTGCAGACAGGCAGCGGTAATCGTCCCTTGCAGAGTGAGTTGTGGTTCTTACCGTACTTAAGGCTTCTAAGCACATACTGATTTGCAAAATGTGCTCTGTAAATTTAGCTGGCCGCTAACGCGACCAACTAAAAACGAGCATTTTATATCTCGTTCAATATATGTTACCAGACCACATCTAGCGTTGAAAGTTTGGCTATTGCTATAAGGAACACTGATTTTGTATGGGTTAAATTTAATTTACGAAATATTTTACGAAATATTCGCTGATTTTGAGTATTAATGTGGTTGTAAGTATTGATAAGCATATACATAAAAATACTAATATTGTTGTAGCATAAAATTATCACTGTTATATGTTTGCCATTCACGTTCTATAACGAAAAATATACTGTTCAGCAATGCACAGCAAATTTCGCAAAAAAATATTATTGCGTGCTTCGCGTAACGCGAGGTCAGCAAATTTGATATACCGAACTTTGTTCCCAGATGACGCTGTGTCCACGAGGAGTGAAATTAGCCACGGGTTTAAACGTTGGTTATCTTAGCAATGCCTGGGGAAATCAATTATGCTAGCGGAAAACCGCACATTTCTAAAATTCATAACATGGTAAGGCAGATTACTTGATAAACCAAAACAAAAAGATAAGTCTCAGACCTTTCACAAGCATATACAAATTTTGATAACTACAGACTTAAACTGATTGTTTTTTTTCGTATACTGGGCACATTTTTGGCATTGAGCGATGAAAATAACTGACATGAACATTCATATCCAATAAATTTTGAGTCACGTGTAATCAGTTTAGATTTCTGCATGAGCATAAGCATTGAAGAAAAATGTCGACATTTTTATTGTTCGAATTTTCGGTTTGATACTCAAATGCATGTGTTTTGTTAGCATGAGAATTGGCATCGGATCCATACCTTATGCGCTTGGTTGTGTTTATTCACTTTTGAAGATTTCTCATTACCGTTGGTTAGGAACTTTCCCTCGAGTTAACGATATCACTTTCAGCATGCATGTGAAATGCGGACGTTCTGTGTACCACAGTTCGAAATATGGAAAAAATATATTCGAAATGGAAAAACTATATTCGAAATAAATGCTGTTAAAATGGACAGCAATACGTCTCCGACACATGCTTGTCTGAATGATCATGCGCTGTAAACTTTACTCTTAAAGTAACTAATCAAAGAAAATAAACAACGATTTATCTATATTTCTGTGAAATCTTTTTGAGTTAAATCCAATTAAGCACTTCTCATTTGTTGAACAACGATGATTTCATTTACTGGTATCTCTTTAGGTGATGAATTACTGAACATATGCGTTAAATGGATATAATACTCCTTGTATTAATACCAAAGTAGTTTACGTGAATATTTTCTAGTGAATAGTGGAGCTATTTCATTAAGAAGGTTTCCACGGTTGGACTCCAAACTTCGTTTGTAAGCTATTTTGGTGCTGCTTACAAGTTCTCATGTACAACATTAAGCACATCCGTGTTAACAATTGCGTTATAATTCTACTCAACATAATGAAATGAATTAAAGGACACAAATCTTTGTTCATAGATCACCGCGGACTTATAGTTTAAATGAACGCGGTCCACTGACAGTTGAAAGATAAATGGACTAAGGCTAATAACTACCTAAAGTGGTTGCATTACACTAATTTGTTCCTTGACATTTAGACACTTGTCCAGCGTCCATATCTAAACGTATGTCATGTGTCAAACATCACAACGATTCTTAAAGAGGTTGAATTCTTGGTGATACTAAATATACAAATTTATTTTTGGAAAAATAAGCATACGTGTTTAACTACATAATAAATACCAAAAAAAAACATCAATTTGTTACCTAAAGACAATAATGCTATCGATATACTGGGACTGCAAAGGCGTTGAAAGTCCTAATGTTACTCTGGTTCAGGTACCAGTTGTTTATTCTCTGTAATCATTTGGCACCTGTTCGTTGTGCAAATATGTTCCTGGGAAAACAAACGACCTTTCCTCGTGTCCGACATACGTGGTCTGGCATCAGTAGCCGCCATTAATGTAGTTGGCTGGGCTTATCAGATTAATGAAACATGGTTCGTCATGTTTGCAACGGTTAGCTGTCAATTACGATCCCGGATTTATGCGAGAAATGACCGCTTTATGGCCATGAGTTGTATTCCAAGCAATTTTATGTACACACACTGACGTCATGGCCTGTTTGCTTAATATTGTTTTTAGAATAATTAAAAAGTGTTGGAGTTATTGCCACTAAGATAATAGGTTGGGTAACAGTAGTCAAATTGGCCACTTTAAACGTTTTTTGGTAATACGTTGTCTTTTGCGTATTAAAGTGGCATGATTACATCGTTGATATACATAACCTGTTATTTAATAGGATACTTTCTACTGTGATTACCTATCGTTGTTTATACATAATTAATCATTAAACCTTAATGTCATATTGCCTGAAAGAAATTTACTCCCAATAAAGTTATCATGTATACAGTCAATTGTAGAATATAGGTCTAATATAATATAAACTACGACATAACTTAAGCATTTGTTCGTTTTTCAATATAAGTATATGATGATTTGGCCATAAAGGTTTTACGATTTCGAAACAAATTTATCAAGATCTTAATGCGTAGGAAATGTCTATTATAATACGGTCTCTGATTTCAACTTGTATGAAAAACATCCATTAATTATTAACAATTAAGTGCCCCGAATATAGTTATCAAGTTTACATTCCTGTTTTACAGTTGGCAATAATGATGACAGTTTCTGCATTAAGATGTATGGCTATTCCAAACATGGGTATGATGTTGACTCCTTTTACCACATTAAGCCCTGACGTCATGAAACTTGGTTAGATCATGTGTGCTTATGATATCTGAAACTGCGTAATGCTTGATTAAAAACTAGGTCACTAGGTCAAATTTAAGAAAAAGCTTGTGAGCACTCTAGGAGTCAATTATGTTGTACAATCTTCAAGAAACTTATTCTGAGCATTTGTTCTATTGATTTCTCTTACGAGTGACTATTGGTTCCTGTCAACCGAAAAACGTGGTCACAGTGAGGAGGCGGAGCAGTTTTCTTAGCTCATTTATGCCTAGTGGACTCTCCCATCCTTTTAAATTGGATCAATTTATTTTCAAAATTAGGGATATCTATTATACTTATTTCTATATTTAGAATATTTCCTACAGAAATTCCTTTTTGCAAACAGCGCAGACTCTGATGAGGTCTCATCGGAGTCTACGCTGTTTGCCAAGGCCTTTTTTCTAGACGCTAGGCATAAATGGGTTAATGTAGCGTTAGTAAACGATTTTGACCCATTCTAAGGAACACGACTCACGCCCATCTTCGTTACATCGTAGATCTTTCGTTATCTTCAGGTTATACTCGGAATTAAAAGAGCTCTTTCAAAGCACATAATATGCTTTTACCGAATTCAGCGCATAATAATCTTTGTCTAAAAGTATCATCGCATACGTGAGATTGATATATTATAGCTGATTTCGAATTGGTGGATTCAACTTGTTTGTGGCATAATTTCAATTCAATAAATACATGTTAAACGCACAAAAGAACGCCGGGGAGCTTCCGCGCGGCGTTATTTGCAAAGATGGGGGTACAAGTTTGTGACCCACCAATGCATACATTCGGAGTGTAAAAGGATGCACGCATAGCATTCCGTTGGTCTGACATTCAACGCAGGTTTTTATTTTCACATATTCGTGATGACAAAAAATGCATCGTTCGAGTGTCATGCTAACTTGGTCTAAACATTTCGCATGTTTCAGGCAGATTGTCGTCTGTGTGTAATATAACATTTGCTAATCAGGCACCACTAAACATCGGACGGCACAAATTGATTAACGTAAGCATTTTTTTCATGCACCCTTTTTCAGCTTAAATCTAAATTGCACATTCCAACTTAATTGGGTACGAATTTCTTAAGATGTGTGTTAAAGAAAAAACCAATATGTTCCACTTTTGCCAGAGTGAATACGGTCAGATTTCACGATGGAGCATAACTAGTGAGAAATACGCCAGACGCCTAACAGCTCATATATTATACAACTGCGAAAATCATGTTTCACTATCAAACATTAACTAGACATTTTGTAAACATGGTTTCAGTCTATAAACCAGCAGGGAGGAGAATTAATTATAAACATTTTGGCAGCACTTAAATATAAATAGTCTGTGAAATGAACGCATTATCACCATGGACAGCAATTTCCTATCAGAGTACAGAGCGACGTTGAACATGAAATGATGAGGTTAAGACGTGTTTTAATGGTGCATCTTGCTGGATTTTTTTCTTTCTTGTCAATTTTTTTCTCATCTGACACGTTTATTTTGTGCCTATTTGTTTTGGTTTAATTGTTTGCATAGCAATATAAATAATCTCTCGCTTAGTGATACTAGAGACGTCTATTCTAAATTGATTGTCGACCAATATCAATATTTGTGTCATATAAACTAAGTAGTATTGTAATATGCATATATAGCAAATAAATAAGAGGGCATCTTATCTTGAATTAACACAGCAATCTTAGCAGGTACCTTATTTATTCAAGTCAGTATTACACGAACCACTTTGTCCTTATCGCGTATGGTTGGTGAATACTTAAAATGGCAAATGCTGTTTTAAAGGATGTCATGCAGCGACAAAAAGGACAAAACGATGTCTGTATTGCCCGTTTAGATATGCCTCCATAGGGGGCGCAATTCAAAATGGCGGAATTGGAATGAGGTATTATTGTCGATAAAAATTAGAAATATGATCTTGAATATCTCGGCACCGCTCGAGTCGTTTGCAATAAAAACATATTTAAACGTTAATATGGTTTATATTTGAGACTGCATGAATATGAAACCGAGAGATTTAGTGCATACTGTGGAAAGAAAGACACTTACTTGGTGACAGTGTCGATAAATTTGATAATTGTTTTGAATTAGGTTTTTGTATCTGAAAGATCGTTTGGTTTGACCTTGGTAATTGCAGAAATATTTCTGTCGTTAAATTGACTTTTGCGTTTTGTAGTGTAATTTTATACATACAATGCTGTGATACATTTATTGCATTTTATATTCCATTTATAAATGTAAGCAGTGGACTTATTTTTACATATTAAATAATACTACATTGCGTCATTTATAAAAAAAATGAACGGCTGATAATCCATTGTAGTTCTCAAAAGGTGCGAAGCTTTATCAAAATCGGTCGCGTGTATGTTATAAATACGTTTTAATCACAATGCCATCGCCAAACATGAAACTCTTAAAAGATATTCTTGACATCGAGTGCACGTTGTAGTCTAAAAAGAGACCATGTAGAACGCACCAAACTTGAATGAAATCCACATGCGCCACATCATTAGACCTGATAACTGTCGTCCAAAGGTTGACCGTTATCAAGCCTTTGGTTTATTTGACCTGTTATATACTTCACACACATTGTGGTCCACCGTCTATAACATACGAAGCACATTTTTGCAATGAGCTTATCAGAAAAAACTTCTTCATTGATGTTGCTGACACGATTATTTTCTCAGCATTTCACTTAAACTAACAAGGAATGATTTTCATACTACAAAAGTTTCATTCTTAAACTGTCTAAATAAGCCAATGACATTCGTTGTTTCGTAAGAGCTTTATGAATGTTTTGCATTAGCCACGTGGTTTGTCCCCCATAACGGATTGTTTGTTGATATCTTAATTGTAATTTGCTATCACTAAAATCAATTAAGGACATATTCTTCTAGAAAATATTGCCCCCAAATAGTGAAGTTTATTGACAATACATTTATTACATTTATTAATACCTACATATTCATTTGTCAATACTTTTATAATGGGAACTACACGTGTGGTACACTATCTATGGGGTGAAATGTTTACTAAACGATGTAATAACATCGTGCGAATATTGACTGTATTGTAAACTGTCGACTCATTTACAAATGTTTGTGTATTTTAACCCCTGCAAGACTCGACCCCAAATGCGTTGAAGTGACATTTAAGCGCTTAAACCTTTTGTTCTCTTTCAAAAATATTTAATGTCACGTGCTTAATTCAGGATTAATGTATCACAGTTAGAAATCAATTGACTTTACAAAACGTGGGATTCTGTTCGAGTAAATTAAGAATTTGATCTACTTTTGAAATGTTAAGTGGTTTCGTAAGACTGAGTTTATCAATGATTATTTGCGAATTAGCAAGCGTGTTTTACAGTTTAATGTCATTGGATTCATGCGTATGTCAGTTACAGGGCGCTAGTTTGTGTCGCTAGTATAATGTCGGTTATGACTTTATGGGACGTATCACACTGTTTTACTTAATGTAAGCTTCCATTCAACACGACTCAAATCTGTTGAAACTGTGCAGTTAATACTGCACTCCATTTGCAACAAAAACGACAACAACCAGAACAGAAAAAAACAACATACCATTCAAGCCACACACCTTGCCTCTGACTTTGAAATGAAATAGATGCAATTTGAAAGTGTGAAAAATTGTCATTAAATCTATAGCCTAGTTAGCAAGTAATTTATTATTTTTCAAACGGTACCGCTTTTAAAACCGAAAGTAGGATTTCAAGACGTATACGTCCATTCATTTCGACAAACGCGATTATTTTTAAAGTTTTAAAGCGCCAAAAGACAGATTTATACCTTGTAAGCACCAGATATATTCTAATTGGCATGGATAGAATATATTTCTTATTTATACTTAAATTTAATATGCCAAATAAGGTGTGTGGCTTTAAATACACAGCACTATTTACAATTGCTGCGTTAAACGATTTTAAAACGTAGACTATTTAAAATAAAACACGACCGAACACTAAGTATAAGGCTTGGGGCGAATGTAAGATGATACAGTATTCGAGAATCATGTTCCAGAAACAACACGCTTTCGGGCTGATTACCGCTTGTATTAGGTGGATACCAGACAGCGAAACATCGATTGAGGATGTCAACAAACATCATTTAGTGGTTAACGTACGCAGGAAACACGCACTACTAACATAATTAGAGAATCCGCCTTGTCAGGAAACATTGGTCCCACATGACCTATACATGGCCACATTATCAACAAACCGAAAATGGTCTCTTTCCGTGATGTGTTTTGCGTAAAATGTGACTTTTTATTGGCATTGATCAACTTTAAGAGTGCGCTGTCTTGTGCGTCGGAAGTTCACAATACAGTAGTTAATGTTGTTCGTTTCTTGCTTGTTTTTGCTTTTAAACCACGATGTGTAATTATTATTTCATAACAGTACAAATGGGATATTGACAGTACATTCGAACATGATATTGTTTGACACGTAGGTAAAACCAATTTAATTTTCGACAAGAGAACGGCATGAATAAACTTTAAAGCCGTAACACATGTAATCACATTTTACAACATTATTAATCGTGATAGAGCGACATGCTTAAAAGCAAAAACTACTGCAATAAGATGCTATTGAATCATAAGTTATCGCCGTCCACGCATCAGCTGGTCGCTTGTATGAATGCTTTACTATTACATTGTACATTTCATTTGCGGTAATAAAGATTCGATCAAACTGATTTTTTTACATTTGATTGCATTAAGCCTTTCTCCGTTGCATCTTGCACAACGCTTCGAGTATGAAAGTCACGAGATTTGTTCCCACAAGTTAAATTGTATTGATATTGGGTCCACATCTATCTTAATCTAGTGACAACATGAACATGCTTTACCTTATAACATTCAATTTATTAAGTTGTTTACAGTCTTTAGAAATGCTTTTTGCATGACGCAGCTCTATGAAAGGTGTGCACAATTTTCAAACGTGTGTTTCGCTCAACCGGCGTCGATTAAGCTTGTGGTTCAATTTCTCAAGGATTTTCTTACCGCTGAGCGTATCGTGTATTTTAATCCAGCGTGAATTGATCCATTGAGTTTGATCATCTACAAGAAATGACCATGATTTTAAGCGCATTCCTGTGTGACCTTATCGCCGTTGAATTTCGCGCATGACAATAGACCCATAATTGCCACCACCACGTGTGTATCAGCGTTTTCCGTTGTAATGCCGTCCGTGAAGTCTTGTTAGCAAACCGAAATTAAATTGTGTGGTTTCTCAAAAGTCAATGCACTGGCATTGAAGTTGTAGGCATAACAATGGTCGTCTGTGCTTGTTATACCACGTGTCCGCCAATAAACACTGCCCGGAACGCAGACGTACTTTGAGCGCGCGTGCGGAGTCTCGTTTGGCGTCACAGTCAATCTAGCACAGGGTCTTAAGATGTAAGATTAAATATTGCCAATGAAATGAATATTAAAACCACAGAATGTTGTTAAAGTACATGATGATTGGCATAACAGTTAAGGTGCAATCACACATGAGGAAAGGATTAACACTTTAATATGTTCAATTCTAAACTGTTGCCCACACGTCATTTGCATATTGAGATTTTATTTGAAAACGAGACGATTAAAGATTGTCAAAATATACATAAGAAGTGATGGCGGCGACATAACGACTCCAGCTGAATGATTGTTTCCAGAGAGTCGTGCCAAAAATGCGATTGTTCTATAAAGACGTTAGTAATACCAATGCTGGTATGTCTAGTTATAGCCTCAGATACATGTTTTTGGTTGTGCTGTAGCCTGTAGTTGTGGTAATGGCGGTATACATGGATATTTAATACGTTGATGATTATGGTCGTATATAGGTCGTTGAATCAGAATGTTCGCATTTTTTTTGCTGCAGCAGACCGGATGAATAAAGACACAAAAACAATGCGAAAACAGACTCTAATACATAAGGAAACAATACCTTTCAAAATAGTTAACTAGAACACCCGCATTGATGGCGTGGCGCTATCAATTATCACCATAAAAGCATTTAAGATTTAATTGTGGGTTCTAATTTCAAAAATTGAAATGTTATCTTTCTTAATGCGTGATCATCGTATCTGCATGTAACTTCATGGACCGTGGAAAAATCTGAAATAAACCCATTTAGAGGCATACCTTAAAAAATACGGACCGACACACATACAAATTGATGTGTGATCCGATTGTTAGATGTGCGGTATTAAAAAATAATGAGATCATTATAGTTGCACATAAACAGTTGTAGACAAATAAAATACCTGTTAAATTGCTCAAAACATGGTGACACCAATAAAGGCATTTATGGGCTTTGATTTTTCGCCATATGGCTTCCATATCAAGCTTGATGGAATGTTTTTTATTGTAAACCATTCTCAAAATTATGAAATGCTTCTCATGCAAAAACGAATTACTAGTACATGCGCGATAGTCTTTCTAAATGTAAAATGTGCAGCTATAATAAAATGTCCTTTAGAAAATTGAAAATAGTTTCCCAGGAGAACTCAAGGGGGGGGGGGGGGCACGTTTATAGTCTGTCATCCTTATTTTCTGTTACAAAGATGTAAAATGTGACACAAGTTCTGGTACGGGTGAATGTTTGGGCGCCCTCATCGCAAACAAGTTAATTTCCTGTTGAAGATTACTTGCCATAAACCTTTGCCAGTAAGGTGATGAATTTTGCATATGGCTGCCATATCACCTGAGGGCTGTAATAGCAGAATGTGCGACCTACCGTTGAGTGTTTACAGTTACGCAAGGACATAGCTTTCAAATGGCTGGGGTAATTAACGTTAAACGAATGGGTTTGCTCTGTCTCATTAAAATGTTGTTGTTATAGTATATACAATAAAATTACCAGAGCAGTAAAAACTATATGCTTATAGTTAAAGCAAACCATTTCACATTCAAAACGTACAAGCAAATTTCAGGTATATGTCGTTTGTCATGTGTTTGATCTAATCTTTCTATAACAACACAACTCTTGTTGACTTTATAGTGCAAATACTTCATAAATACTGTCAAATTAATATAACTGTTTAATATATGGTAAACATTTTTTTATTGTATTTTTCACTTAGTTGTACATATAGAGGCCGTTAAAATAAAAATAATTCATTCCAGATTCAGTATCAATCTCAGTATTCAAGTTGTAATGGTATATAGACAGTTTACTTTTCAATGCACAATACTCATGCGGATTTGTATATATAATTGCACCTGTATACACAACCATGTACATAATTTACGAACTAATTTCGATTATGAAAAAACAAACAAACTAATTTGGCGTTTAAAATTGTGTAACAACTATTTAGTGGCTGTGCGTAAGTTCTATACACGAATATATACCGATGTATATATCTGTATCAATAATGCACGAAATTTATTATCTAAATAATGCATTGTCTTTCTTTAGTACAAAATGAAATGCTTAAACGTTCGTAGCAAACAGTATGGTCGAGGAAAACACACACACAAACACACAAAAACAGACACAATAAATCATCAGTCACTAATATTCAAATATTACCGTATTCCTGAATATTGCGCAACCTACATAGCCTCGCGTGATTTATAAACGCCTTTTTTTGCCTTGAATAAATAACAAAAAGCCTGTGGCTCTAATTAGCAGATAATATACAATGGAAAACTATGATAAATATTGCCGTTTTATGCTTTCTTATTACGTTTAACGGCCGAGCGGTGATAGCTCGTTTGTTATATAGTTGACTTCTGAAGAAGAGGAAATTGTTAGATAAAAAACTGCCACATGAAACATGCGTTTGTCTTGGATTAGATCTTGGTTAGGGTATTTAAGAGAAAGGAATGAGAACAAACTGTCGGTTTCATTGATGAACCCACACTAATAATTTTCGTTCAGCTTCTTTGGGATTCAAATCACACCTGTAGACTTTAGACATCAATGTCATGTCATGGCTACCAAAACTACTTAGTTTGGCAACATGTTTAGACAGTCGCAACGTTCCAGGTTACATAACAACACATTTTTCGTAGAGATGTTAATCAACGATAATGTAAACATACGATTCTGAAAAATAATTACATCACCAAATGTACACGCAATAGACATAATTGTATAATGCTTATCGGTAATCGTGTTTATAACAACAATTTCTTCGCTTACTTTCACAGACCAGAGTTTGATTGTATACAAGTTTTTAAGACAAAACAGAGACGATTGCAGAATACGAAATCTACGGTGGCATAGAGGTGACATTCAGGCCTCTTTTTTTTTTAAATTTACTCATCTTTTTTCTATCATTAGACAAAATTTCGCACGACGTAGTTCATTTTAGAATGCGTTGAATTATTTTGTGTGTACTAATGCCTTAAGCGTGATATTTATTTTCAAAGAAAACTGTTAGTTTATTGTGGCATGTTTCATGGATGGTAACGTCACAGGTGTCATTTCAGCGCTTATGAGAGAATTGCCGTTCTATTTATCAACCGTCAATACCAAAATAAAATGCGATAAAAGAATAAACGAAAAAAAAAGAGAAAAAAATCATACATATTTCACAAAAGAAAACAACAGGAAATAACATTATCGAAGGACATACGTTTGCATTGTAACGTAGCAATTTAGTACCCTTTAGGTTTGATAAAGTTTTGCGTACGGTATAAAGTGCTCTATAAAATGATGCTAAAGTCCTAAACGTGGTTGTTGGATGTCTGATTACTAATTTATTTATAGTGTAGGCAGGTGTATTACAAAATGGAAAACTGTGATGCAGTACGATAGCAAAATAACCACTTTATTTCACACAATGTTAACGAATTTGTAATTAACATACTACCAAACAAAACAAATAATACATGGTATACCGAGAATATATTTTAATGATTTACAAATATGTATTCAAATATTGCCCAAGCAATCAAAATAAACAATAATACACCGTAAAAATAAATGAATAATAGCAGTTGAAATTGCAGAGCTAAGAACATTTTTGAGAGATTCTTATCAAATAGTATTTTAATTTTAAATGCATGTCAAAGACACTGTGTGAAGTATAAAATGCAGACATAGTGTCATCAACCGACCGCCCATTCTCGACATCCATCAGCAATCAGGTTTACCTCTTAAATTCCCATTTAAAGGGATCTTTTCACGCTTTGGTAAATTGACAAATTGAAAAAAGTTGTTTCAGATTCGTAAGTTTTCGTTTTAGTTATGATATTTGTGAGGAAACAGTAATGCTGAAACATTAACCATGCTCTAATATAGCCATTATATGCATCTTTTGACGATTTTAAAACCTAAAAATTATAAAGCGTTGCAACGCGAAACGATTGAATAATTGGAGAGTTCTGTTTTTGTCGTTAAATTTTGTGAAACTACGAAGATTGCTTATATAAGGTATAAAATACGTCCAGAATGTGTGCTCGGCGGAATAGCTCAGTAGGCTAAAGCGTTTTTACTTCAGGACTCAGGCAGGAATCCAGGGGGTCACTGGTTCGAAACCTGCTCCGGGCAATGTTTCTTTTCCTTTTTTTAATTTTTTCTTGATTTTTGACTGGAGCTTTTACGATCCATGTTTACATTTATCAATATAAAGCATTTAATGATAAGTTAAAAAAATGCCAAAATCTGTGAAAGGCCCCTTTAACAGTTGAATGTGAGAAAGATCGGAGTATAACCGTCCTTAGATAGCTCCCTGTAAAGTAAACACGGTTAATTGGTCGTGGATGAAAGAGATCTCTTTATTTGTGTCAAAATAAGACGCTTGTTTATAAATCGACCAGACGACATTATTAAGAGAGCGGATAATGTCCCGCTTATCGACCAGACGACATTATTAAGAGAGCGGATAATGTCCCGCTTCGCTCCAGGTTGGTGATGATTTGATGGGAAAGTGCACCCGTATCTAGGGGGTCACTCGGTGGACACTGGGCAGTAAAGTGGGTGTCAATATAGGGTGGATGAGAAATATAGCATAGTTTGACCGACCGGAAGTGAAAAGTTAATTCTAGTTGAAACAAAACAAAACAAAATTAACAAATATTATCTATCAGAGATATCCGTATGGCATTAAGTGTGAACGGACGAATGTCAAAACTTATTCACGTTATTGCATGCATGGATCTCACACAAACATTCCTGTGACTACATTTTTCCCGATATATTATAACATGTTTTGCGCCGTTCACTTTACAGAAATATCGTATTATTAATAAATGAACATGTAATACAAAATTTTAGATATATCGACATTATACCAGTGTGTTTTCAAGATACAAGTGACATTGACATGTCCTAGTCTCAATTACAAGAATGAACCCCTCATTATCTATTACGGATTTTTATGAATGCATATAGTAGCAACACTTATAAAGCCACTTTTATTGTTACTAAGTCAAAAAGGTAACATGATAATAAATTTGTTTCCCGCATTTTTTACAGTAGTCTCTTGCAAAAGGCATATTTATATTTATTTTCAAATCATAACATGTGTTTCCTGTATTTTTTCAGGCACTGGGTACTCGAATAACGCTCGACGATGACGCCATAGAAATGTGCAAGGTACTTATAATTGAAATAATTGCAAATGTTGCACAGAAGAAACAAACATAAAATGTGAGTGCATATGCAAAACTGTATTATATTTAAGCATAATGGATAGCCATTTATTAACTGTTGCCGTTAAACATGCACGAGTATGTTATAGTTATAATATAAAGTATAACAAAGACATTTATAATACAATATCGTTAGAATAACGCCGTAGATTAACTGCGTTGTGTTAGCTTAAGATGAAACTATGGTAGTGATGACTTGGTCTACTAATGATAGAGAATACAGAATTGGTATTTAATTCGTATACGCTATTCTGCGTGGTCAAAATTACAAATCACCCGCTTCATGGAAAAAGCGGTCTTGTATTAACCCATTTATGCTTTGTGGACTCTCCCATCCTTCTAAATTGGATCAATTGATTTCCAAAATTAGGGATGTCTAGTATATTTATTTCAATATTTAGAATATTTCTTATAGACATTCCTTTAAGCAAACAGCGCAGACCCTGATGAGACGCCGCATTATGCGGGTCTCATCTGGGTCTACGCTGTTTGCCAAGGCCCTTTTCTATACTCTAGGCATAAATGGGTTAAATGCGGCGAGCGTAGCTTCAGACCATCCGCGGCATCCGCGAGTCTGGTCATGAGCTGACATGTGCACTAGTGAGGCAACGAAACCTTGCGATTCAGAAGCGGACAGCGTCGCTCCTGACCGGACTGCGAAGACAGACTGGTCATTTTCGCATGTCGCGGTTAAATGACGCAAACTGCTCACGTACTTAGGATTCTTAACATAACATTCGCACCTGTAATATTAAAATTTTAGCTCAAATGTTATTTTATAACATATTTGTTTTCAGAAATACAAGATGATGTGTAGGACGGGAAAGGTGTGCGCAGTGCAACATTTTGATTGGCCGAAAAACATCAGTATTCCCGTCTGCATCCCGCTCTCTTTCGTACCACGTGAGTATACATTTTCAGCATAATATATAACACAATAGCATCAGCATGCTAAGATCATATCGCCCGATTGGAGAAAAAGGTACCATGTGCCTTCTAAGTTCAATGTAACACGGTACCTTTTTGCACCAAGGGGGTTATATTGTGACGGATAAATCTTGATTTTATTTATTCTATAAAGTTAGTTTTGTTGTTAAAGTTGCTATTTATTTTAAACGGCGTGTTTTCATATTTGTTAAAATTGGCCCATCACGTTGTTCTGAACACATTAATTAATAACATTAATACGATTCTGGTTTAAAATGATATATAGTTGATATTTAGTCAACCACCTTTTGATAAAATGTACGCAATATCTATACAATAATTTAACACGTTAACACCCATTGTTTTTTTTTTAAAGAATTGAACAACAAACCTTTACCACGCTGCTTTTATAATTGGAATCCAATCACCATGTCTATGCTATGATTTACGTACACATGGATGTCTGTTGTACACACATGGATGGTGATCTGGTCACAAACCTACGCATTGTATTCGATGATCACAATGTATCGATGTGCTACTAACAAGCATTTATGCAAAATGAATGTACAACAGCAAGGATACAACTTTTTCCTTTATCTATTTCTTTTTCAAACAAACTTAGTTTCAATTGTATACATACATGACGCTTCAATTGTCTCGTTCAGCGTTTTGTGAAGAAACAAATATAGAACAATTTCTTTATGCAATAAACAGTACACAATTTGACAATATTTTCATAAACAGGAACCGACTCAAAAATGATATATGCAACCCAATTCACGTGAGTCATGTTGTCCACCGTCACTTTTTTGTAATTGGACATTTGGCATGTTAATAAAACATGTTTTGTGGATCATTAATGCTACTCTAAAGTAGTGTCATCGGACTTACAATTACATTATGTGGTCCCAGAAGTATTCTTGTTTCTAATTGGAAATCTTGTTATACATTTAGCAACCTTTCTTTGAACGAAACTCATCAGCACGATGTTTCTCACGAGTATTTCGAAATCGTTTCTTCGTGTCCTAAGTCATTTCGGTCAACCTTTTAGCAAGTTATCGCGGCCATTAATCTGTCCAAAAAATATTTGTCTCGTGTGAAAAGCAATCAGTTCTTACAACTTGACGACAACAGAATAAAACACTCGGTTTACAAAACTGTCTTTCTATCGCTTTGAACCCGTTACTCCCTGCATGTCGAATCAATTCAGACAGGAAACCGTTTAAAATAAAGCCATAAATTGTTCTGTCTATAAATCATATTTGCTGGAGCAGAGAGAAAATCCATCTATCTAAACAATTTGCACTACTCTGTCAAATGTTCCGACTAAACTTGTAAATTGAAAGCCTGTTTTCTGAATGTGTTTGTGTGTGCAAATAAACATTTTTGAACCCATCTATCATTTATTTTCATTTATTTGAATATATTGCTTGCAATTTAAAAGTTCTCTATTAAAAGTTAATGTAATAAATGCGAACGTACATTATATGCTTCATCGTTTCTAATTACGAATAATTTTTACGATAGAAAAATCGCAACAAAGTGGCTTTTTTTACATGCAATTTGCGATGTAATGATGCTCAGCATAGATTTCGAACAAACGGTGACTTTCTTCATTTCAATAGTAGTTAATTGTTTTTATAGATTCGTTAAATGTACGCCATTACGGACCACGGTATAGGTTTACGTAGCCCTTTCAAACTATATATGTATATGTAAAATCATTTTTTTGAGTCAGGATGAATTCCTTCGATGAAAAACAGCATCAACAAAACATAAACACATTGAATTTCATTTTCTAAAAACTTATATATTTGAAAACAACACAGACTAAAACAAGCAGCAGAAACAAATAAAAGAGCACCTTACAAATGCCGGCCGTTTAAAACACACAATTATTGGAAAACCTAAGAAGCCAAATATCAACGTTGAAATCTTCCACACTCTACCACTTTTAAGACACCACTTTCAATTAAACATCTAATGGTTTATTTTTTTTAAATAATCTGCAAAAAATAACCATTAATTATTTAAAAAATACACGTATTAAAATCATTGTCATGATTTTGTATTATAGCTGAGTACTCCCAAGGTGAGTTGTATAGAATAACCAGTTGAGGAGCTTCAGTAACAGACGCTTGCTTGAATTAATGCACGTTGAGATGATGATAGCAACATCATGATCCGACAAGGCAGTTTCATCTTGCATTATTTTGTGTTCTTAGTTTGTAATTGTTGCAGCTTTTAATACACCCGCATGCGTCGCTAGTCCAGCAGGAATTTTCGGATTTCCTCTTACATGTTGTTGAATAGTAATAGTTACATTTTTTACATTCTATACAGGTTTCTATTTGAAGAACCTTATTTGCGTATACTGGTTATCACAACTAATCTCATTATATTAACAGTAACATTT